>NC_142928.1:79552784-79612784 GCF_046866305.1 Octopus bimaculoides | reverse complement strand
AGGAAGGGCATCCAGCTGTAGAAATTTTGTCAGATCAGATTGGTGCAGCCTTCTGACTTGCCAGCCCTCAGTCAAACTGTCCAACCCATGTCAGCATGGAAAGCAGACGTTAAACGACGACGATGATGATGATAATGTACAAACGTGGTTACATCTTATGTGATTGATGCTGAAACAGAAGAGAGTAAGAAATGCTGCACAATGCGGTAGCAGTAATGCTCCCCCCCCCCAAAAAAAAGCTAACAGTCCTCACTGGCTGTGTCAGTTGACAAGTCAAACTGCTCATGAGCAAAAGTGGCAGAAAAAGAGGAAGATTCATTATCCCTCTAGGGTTTTTATGCCTCCCAATGACAGGGCAACAGAAGTAAGCACTGTCTTAACTTGTCTCCCGATGAAGCTGGAGCCAAAATCAGAAGGTTGGGGAGCAAACTTCTTAACCACACAGTTATGCCTATGAACAGAAAGGTCTGAGTTAACCGATAATAGGTGTTAATATTGTGCACAACTATGATAAACGGTGACAAAATTATATAAAATACTGTAATCATCATATATCTATATAAAATATATCTTTTAAATTATCATTTATCAATTCAGACAATAAATTTCAACAGCTGATGGCTGTAGTGGCTGTACCTGCTCACCTGTTTGCTTCAGAACTCATTGTAGATAGTCATGTCCTAAATGTGATGAACAAAGCAAATTGAATAGCAAAATAAGTTCAACATCACGACACACACCCACTTCCCCATATAACTACCATTCCTTTCTCACTTTCCATCACCTTCCCCTCTTCCCCACTAAATACACACAGAAATACCAACATAACTCAACCAACTTTCGCACTAAGCAGAAGGGTTAAATATCCCTCTGGTAAACGTCCATTAATGTTATATCGTATGAAGAAATGAATCCATGAAGATGATCTACTCAATACCCACGGGCACTATGGACTACACTGTAATCATCCCAGGAATACAGACTGTGATCTTAAGAGACGTTTGATTTGTGGAGACATGTGTAGTGATGCATTAAAATATTTATAAATTCCATCCAAGGATTATTATTATTGTTACTACAGAGGTTGGACAAAATAATGGAAGCACCTTAAAATTTCAAACAAATTTATACTAGCATGGGGTAGGACCACCTTTGGCAGTAATTATAGCTTGAATTCTACAAGGTATGGACTCATACAAAATTTGAATTGTTTCCAAAGGAATTTTTGTCCTGTCTTCAGCTAAAAGTCTCCAGTTCGTGTAGTGATGATGGTGGAGGATATCAATTCCTTATGTGTTTTTCTAAAATGCACCATAAATGTTCAATAATATTGAGATCTGATGACTGTGGTAGCCAGATAAGATGTTCAACTTTACTAGAATGTTCCTCATACCATTCAGTAACAACTTTAGCTGTGTGAATTGGTGCATTATTATCCTGAAAGATTGCGTTTCTCTCCGGAAACAGTTCCGCAACCATAGGATGAATTCGATCAGATAAAATGCTTAGATAGATTTGGCTATTAATGCCATGAAGGGAAACCACTGGGCCAGCAGATTTACAAGATATTGCCTCCCAGATCATTACTGATCCTCCTCCATGTTTAACAGGTGGAAGAAGGCAGTCTGGGTCAAATGCTTCTTTTGGCTGTCTCCACACGTATACTCAGCTGGTGGTCGGAAATAAGGTAAAGGATGACTCTTCTGAGAAAATAACATTCTTCCACTGCTCTAGGGACCAATTCTGTAGGTTTTTACTCCACTCTAAATGCTTTGCAATGTTTGTTTTCGAAAGCAGTGGTTTTCTGGAAACCTCCTGTGAAATCCGGCTTTATGAAGATCCTGGCGAACAGTTTTTTGTGAAAACTGGGTTCTTGAGGTGGTCATTAAGCTCTGCAGTACTTTTGGGAGCTGTACTTTTCTGATCCTTTCTAACAATTTGCGTAAGAGTCCAACAGTCCCCATCTGAAGGTTTTGGTTTTCTTCTGGAGTTTTGTTTCGACAAGTAGATTTTTCCCTCTTTCTCAAAGGCTGTCATTACTTTCAAGACAGTACTTCTTGATACACCAAACATTTCGGCTGTTTTCGTCATGCTAGCACCTGCCATACGAGCACCAAAAATTTGACCTCTTTGAAAGTCTGATAGATCTGTCATTTCTGAAAAAAAACAGCAATTTTAGCCAAACGTATTAAGCAACACTAATAATAAATCAAAAAACATAAAAATAAACAAGCTTTTGACGATTTTATAGATATTTCAAAATTATGATACTATGATGCTTGGTGTTTCCATTATTTTGTCCAACCCCTATATATAAAATATATATATCTTTGTTAAAGATGTAGTTTGAATGGAACTCAACTATAAATAATACCTTATAATCCAAGGTTTTTTTGTCTAATGTATTATAAACTATTATTTATACCTGAATGTACCTGAATTCACTTTGAGATATATGATTAGGAAAAACTTACATATTTCTTGATACTTCTACATTTGTGTTCTGAATTTAAAAAGAAAATATCTTATAAACTTATTGTGGTGAGAGAGATTATATGTGGGTGTTAGGTTGCATGAGAGTGTGGTAACTTGGAAGAGAGGCAGATGTAGAACATAGAGAGAGTGACAGATGTATGATGGTTGAGAAGGAGAAATAATTTGGTTGTACAGAAGAGTGATCAATGTAAATGATACATACGTACGTACATACATCATCATCATCATCAGCATCATCATTTAACGTCCATAGTCCATGCTGGCATGGGTTGGGTGGTTTGGCCAGGGCTGGCAAACTGGAAGGCTGCACCAGACTCCCGTCTGTTTTGGCATGATTTCTACAGCTGGGTGCCCTTCCTAACGCCAACCACTCCGAGAGTGTAATGGGTACTTTTACATTCCACTGGCATGACACCAGTATCTGCCATGAATGTGGTTTTACTTGGCTTGATGGATCTTTTTCTCAAGCACAGCATAATTCCAAATGGACTCAGTCATTTCCTCCTTGAGGCCCAACACTCGAAGCCTGGCATAATGCAAAATGGTCTCAGTCCTTGCCTCTGTAAGGCCCAATGCTTGAAAAATGTTTTTACGTGCCACATGGATGCCATTTGTGCGACACCAGTATCTGCCACAACTGATTTCACTTCGCTTGACAGGCCTTCTCAAGCACAGCATATCGCCAAAGGTCTTGGTCACTTGTCATTGCCTCTGTGAGGACCAAAATTTGGAGATCATGCTTCACCACCTCATCCCATGTCTTCCTGGGTCTACCTCTACCACAGGTTCCCTCCACAGTTAGAGATCAGCACTTCTTTTCTCACCTGTCCTTGTCCATACACATCATATGATACTAGTGCAGTCACCTCTCTTGCACACCACATCTGATGTGTCTTATGCTTAACTTTTCTCTCAAGATGCTTACACTCTGTTGAACATGCACACTGACATTGCACATCCAGTGAAGCATACTGGCTTCATTTCTTTCAAACCTACACATGTCCTCGGCTGTCACAGCCCATGTTTCACTGTCATGTAGCATAGCTGTTCACACACAGGCATCATACAATCTGCTTTTCACTCTGAGAGAGAGGCTCTTTGTTGCCAGCAGAGGCAGGAGCTCTCTAAATTTTGCACAGCCTAATTTTATTCTGACAGCTATGCTCTCAGAGCATCCACCTCCACTACTAACTTGATCACCTAGGTAACAAGCTATCTACGACCTCTAGCTTACTCTCATGACAGTTGATGGAGTCTATTTTCTGTATACTTTCGGTGTTTATTGTACCTGTGCATCTACCACACACAAAAGCTATTTTCCCTGTTAATCTTCCTCTGATACTGCTGCACCTTTTATATGTCCAAAACTTACACTGGGTGCATCTTACAGAGCTACTACCTACACCTTTTCTACAGACTGAGTAGGGCTATCTACCTGAAGGGACTTGTGATTTGTCTGCCTTCCTACTTACTAAGACTTTGGTTTTTGCTAGGTTAACTCTAAGGCTCTTTGATTCTAGACCTTGCTTATATATAAGTGTATTTCCATATCGGGAAATATACTTATACATATACATATATATATATATATATATATATATATATATATATATATATATATATATATATATATATATATATATATATATATATATATATATATATATATATGGGGAGAGGGCTATATGCATATATACATTCTTTTTTTTTATCATAATTTAATATAGAAAATACTTAAACATTTTTGTTCATGAGTTTAAACTTCTCTGTAGCCATTGTATTGTGTCCCTGGGCAAGGTACATAACTCTATTGCTTTAACTTAGGCAGATGACTGACAAAACAAGATAAGCTCTACTTTACATATTACTAGTGAGTTTGCTCTAAGTCAATTCTAACCACTAGTGTAGCTAGAGTGTGTGCCATCTAGGGCAGCCCTTCTGTTTGCTGCCCCCAGACCCCACAAAATTGCCTAAAGCAGACCCTACTGTCCCCTCCTAGCTACACAAGTGATCCTAACCGATGAGTCCTATAATCAAAGGTAATCCAGCCATAATCATCCCATCCCTGTCTCTCTCTCTCTCCTCTCTCTCTCTTCTCCTCTCTCTCTCTCTCTCTCCTCTCTCTCTCTCCTCTCTCTCTCCTCCTCTCTCTCTCCTCTCTCTCTCTCCTCTCTCTCTCTCCTCTCTCTCTCTCTCTCTCTCTCTCCTCCTCTCTCTCTCCTCCTCTCTCTCTCTCCTCTCTCTCTCTCCTCTCTCTCTCTCCTCTCTCTCTCTCCTCTCTCTCTCTCCTCTCTCCTCTCTCTCTCTCTCTCTCCTCTCTCTCTCCTCTCCTCTCTCTCTCTCCTCTCTCTCTCTCTCTCCTCTCTCTCCTCTCTCTCTCCTCTCTCTCTCTCTCCTCTCTCTCTCTCTCTCTCTCTCTCTCTCTCTTTCCTCTCTCTCTCTCCTCCTCTCTCTCTCCTCCTCCCTCTCTCTCTCTCTGACATGGACCACATTGATCAAATAAATTCTCCTTTCTTCTTTTAAATGGTAGATAGTGATTTGAAGGATCTTAGGCTATTATTTCTATTTCTTGAGCTTTGGCTACTATTTCTCAGCCTCATAGATGGTCCCCCATTGGCTGGTACAGATGTGTGTTTGGCTTTAGTGAAAAGCTTTATCTCCAAAAGCAATTAACCACTTCTTCCAACTAAAGCCATGTTATTTCTGCTATCCTGGGAAAAATGGATGTGTAGAAAAATAGTGATGTAATGGCTGTCTGTGCTAATCTTATTCTTCGCTCTTCTCAAAACATACCAGGTCACTGACCTCTGAAGCTTTCTTTCAGAAGAACTAATATAAATGGAAGAAAACAAAAATATAAAACGTGAAAAACAAAACAAATCAATAGAGAAGCTAACTTATAATCCATTTGAATAAGGAATGAAAGATAGTAATACATATAAGAAGCTTATCTAACAGTAAGAAAAGAAATATTGGATTTTATTACAGAGAATAGAGAAATACAGGTTGTAGACATCACATGGTTTAATCAAACTGTTTACTAAATCATTCTCATAGATTGTATCAGGAAAATATGACAAATCAACAACATAATGGAGTTTATAAATTGGACTGGAAGGCTGAAGTTGGGATCAGATAGAATCCTTGGTGAAGCTTATGTGTCAAATGCTTATGAGGTATTCCCAGAGAAAAATTTTATATATAGGCACAGGTGTGATAATAAGCTTGCTTCACAATCACATTCTTCTAGGTTCAGTCCCACTTCATGGCACCTTGGGCAAATGTCTTCTACTATAACCTTGAGCCAACCAAAGATCTGTGAATGGACTTGGGAGACAGAAACTGAAAGAAGCCTGTCTTGTATATTTGTGTGTGTGTGTGTGTGTGTGTGTGTGTGTGTGTGTGTGTGTGTGTGTGTGTGTGTGTGTGTGTGTGTATTTGTGTCTGTGTTGGTCCCCCACCATCACTTGACAACTGGTGTTGGTGTGTTTATGTCTCTGTAACCCAGCAGTTTGGCAAAAGATATCAATAGAATAAGTGCCAGGCTTAAAAAATAAGTACTGGGATTGATTCATTTGACTAAAAATTCTTAAACATGGTGCAGTGTAATGACTGAAACAAGTAAATGATAAAAAAGATATAAAAATAGGTAAAAACAAATTGGAGAAATAATAAAACATAAATAAGGATAACAGATAAAAAAATATCAGTAACAGACATTTGGTCCAAGAACATTCCAACTATGACAAAGCCATTTTTTTTTTTTTGTGAATCTTGGACTGTAAATCCAATGTGTTCAATCTTATTTCAGATAATAGGGTATGATTTGAGAGAGATTTGATTGCTATTTCTAGCAATCAGAATGAGCATGTAAAAGTTCTCTCATGCACATGAAAATATAACAGTCTTGTTGTCATCTAAAAATACAAATGTGATTTAGGCTCAAAGTTCTCAGTACAACAAATGTTTAACCTATTCTCCCAATATTGTTAAATTTTTGCCCCTCTCCCACTTTTTTAGTTTCAAACTTTGGCACAAGGCCAGCAATTTGGGGAAGTGAGTAAGTCAATTATATTGACCTCGGTGTGTAACAGGTACTTATTTTATTGACCCTAAAAGGGATGAAAGGCAAAGTTGACCTCAGAGGAATTTGAACCCAGAAAATAAAGACAGACAAAATGCCACTAAGCATTTTGCCCAGCATGCTAACAATTCTGCCAACTCATCACCTGCCTTTCTCCTGCTCTTTACTAACGAGAAGATAAAATAAAGTTTTCATCTACATAAACTGTTTTTCCTCACCATGATACTGAACAAGTTTAAAAAGTGTGAAACCATTTTAATTTTTGCCAACATAGCAATTTGTATACCCTTTTTCAACCCTTAAGGCCTCTATCCCATTATGAGAAATGCAGAGTTCTATATCTGTACAGTTGTAGTACAGCTGATAGGAGAGTCATTTGGAGACTTAGAGCTTGTGAGATTTTTGTAATGTAGAGGGGCATAGCTAGGTGGTAAAAGTCATCTAATGAACACATTAAAGGTACAGTACACTTTCTGAAGGTGCATGCCTCAGTATTTAGGGCATCAAGTTCACAATCATGAGGTAATGAGTTCAATTCCTGGACTGGACTGTGTCTTGTGTTCTTGAGCAAGACACCTTATTTCATGTTGCTCCAGTTCACTCAGCTGTAGAAATTAGCTGCAATGTCACTGATGTCAAGCTGCATCAGCCTTTGCCTTTCCCTTGGATAACATTGGTGGCATAACTTGGATAACATTGGTTGAGAGTGGAGGCTGATATGCATGGATGACTGCTAGTCTTCCATAAACAATTTTGCCCAGGCTTGTACCTTGGAGGGGAACTTTCTAGGAGCAATCCCATGGTCACTCATGACCGAAGGGAGTCTTTACCTTTCACCCTTTTTACACTTGTTGACAAGAGTAGCCTGTGGAGAAATGGCAAAGCCAACCAACTAACAGATTTAAAATACAGGTTGGACTGCTTAAATCCAGCACTCCATGGTCCGGTACCATCATCATCATCATTTAGTGCCTGTATTCCATGCTGGCATGGGTTAGAGAATTTGACTGGAACTGGTAAGCCGGAGGGTTGCACCAGACTCCAGTCTGTTTTGGCTTGGTTTTTACAGTTGGATGCCCTTTCTAGCACCAACCACTCTACAGAATGTACTGGGTATCTTTTAAATGTCACTGACATGGGTGCTTTTATGTGTCACCTGCATGTGTGCCTTTTATGTGTCACTTGCACAGGTGCCCCACACATGTCATTGGCATGTGTGCCTTTCATATGTCACCAGCACTGGCCAGTATGTTTTGAATTTTGGGTTTTAGACTTCATATTTCACAAAACGTTAAGAATCTTATTTGGAAGAATAATTAATCATATTTCCTGTTTAAATATTTTTCTTTCAAAGAACATTAATATATAAATAAGTGGAATGAGAAAGCAAGAATATGTTTATATAGGAGCATGCATTAGGCTCAGTTTCTCTTTTCTGACACTTTTCCATAGTCTGATAATAGCCAGGTCCCAAGGTTGCTAGATTTAAGAAGTTGAGGTGAGTGAGGTACTTGTACAGTAGGATGACATTGTTTAATGGGTTGTCATGATTAAGCTGAGGTCATATGGCCGAGCAGTGATCAATCTGCTTGAATAAAGTTTATCCCTTTGTTCAAAGATGAGAAAGAGTTACAAGTGTTTGGGGTATCTGTGTATCATTGAGAGAATTAAATGGTGCAGATAATTCAGAATGATAAATCATTGGGTCACTGCACCAGCAATCTACGTGGAAGAAATACAAGAGCCAGGAAGAAGTATGCATATTAATGTCAGAACATGAGGCTTCAGAGACATGCGAATTGAGATTAGATACCCTTGATGCAGGAGAATAAGAAATAGTTAAATAACGGTAGGTAATGAATGGAAGAAACAGCATACGAACTTACAGGAATAGACTTGCAGCCAGACTAACTGGAAATATTTGTTGCTGACATACAGGTGAAGGAGGTGGAGTGGTAAAAGGACTATGCAAGTGTAGATATCATCTTTTGGAATGAAATCAGAATATAGGGAGTGGTGCGGAAGGGAGTATGAGCTAGAGATAGAGGATGAGAAATTTGTGTTTTGCATATGAATAAGATCTGCTTTACATGAGATGGTAGTAAGATCAAGGTTGAACTGAAGGCCACAGATATTGGCACAGCAGAGAGAAAATTCTCCAGCTAATTGTTTCTTATTTCTTGAATATTTCATCAGAACTGTAAAGTAAAATGGATGATTAGTGAAGAAGAGGAAGAGGAAACAACCAAAGCTCATAGTATGTTGTTAAGCACTGTATTTAAATCCATGCAAAGGACAGCTGATAGTCAATGACCTTCTTGGAATCCTGCACTTATTGAGAAGGGAAATTAATAATAAAACAGAGAAGAAAATATACAGGACTATGTGTCAGGTGATAGGATTGTTGTTACTGTTTAAACCCAGGGCAACTTCACTGAGTAGACCTACAATCAAAGAATAGTTCAGCTGTATCCACCTCATCTTTTTATGATGGGTGGAGGTGATTTAAGGGAAATTTGGCTGTTATTTCTTGCAGGTTGAGTGATCATGTAGAGAATCCTTCATTAACTTAATGCCAGTTGATGAAGCACACAACCTTTTGAGATGTCATCTACATTTAAAACTCCTAACTCTCAAACAAAACTTCACTGGTAAATTTTTTCCACTTTTAAGTTTTGATGATTTGTGATTCTATGAGGTATCTCTAAAAAGGAATGACATTAAGATATTGTGCTATCTTCAAGTAAGAGTCAGAAGGCAGTGTTTAACCAGATAGCATGTTAGTACTAATTTGTGGTATAAGTTATCATAACACCAGTTTCTATAATAATGAAATTGTTGTATACAGTGCTCAGGTGCCCTACAAGAAAAAAAAAAAAAGCATTAGGTATACTGTCAGCAAATTTCAGGAAGCATGGAAATTTTGTAAGGATGTCTATGAGTGTTTGGCATATGGAATTCAAAAAGGTGCCCAAAGTTGTGGCTGGAAAAATGGTGAATAATTTTGTGGGTGTTTACCAAGTCAGTTGCCAGACGCCTGAGTTTCAATGTGTCAATACCCAGGGAAGCAAGACATTCAGAGTATGGTATGGTAAATGCCTGATGGTGGATATCCATTTGGTTGCATGTTCCTCAACAGTTTCCAGGAGATTGATATGCTGAGCAAGACAGGAGTTCCAGACTGGTGATGCAAACTCTAAGTGTGGACATACTATAGTCATACACAGTTTTAAATAGATAGGTGGAGAGCAGCTGGCAAAGGTCTTACTGAGTGATGCTAAGACACCCTCAGCCTTCTTGACAATCTTAGAGATGTTGTTTGTCCAACACAAATCACTGGTGGCAATAATACCCAGATCAAGTTCACAAACAGCTTTTTTAAGACTGGTGTTGCTGAGGGAGTATGTAAAAGCTGGGTTTTTCCTCCCAAAGTGCATGGTGAAACATTTGTCCACAGCCAGCTTGAGTTGCCAGTCAGTAATCCACTGCTGCATTGTGTCCAAGTCTGATTGCAGGAAAGATCTATAGCATATAGGATCTGTTCTTTTTATCTCAAAGTATAACTTGATTTCATCAGCATATTTCAATACTGTAACATTCTTCAAGTCGGCATGTATGTCATTAATATATGCAACAAACAGTAGGGGTCCAAGAATGGGTCCCTGTGGTACACCAGATGTTATCTCATAGAGTGAAGAATGATGTCCTGTAACTACCTCTTTTTGACCAAGAATGAAGGACTTCAACCAGTTATAGAGATCATCTTTCATACCCATTGCAGAGAGTTTTGCCATGACTCGTTTGTGCGGCACAGAATTGAAGGCAAAATCAAGATAAATAACATCTATTCATGAGCCGCCATCAGTAATTTGGGTGATATCCTCAAGAAATTTGATGAGTTGGCTACAGCAGCTGGAGTCATGGATAAATCCAAATTGTGAGGGTCGAATAAGGCTGTGAGAGCTCCAAAAGTTCCAGAGCATTTCTCTGATACAGAACTCCATCAGTTTGGCAATGCAGCTAGTAAGGCTGACTGGATGGTAGTTGACAGGTGATGTGCAATCGCCTTTTTTGAAGAGGGGAACAACACTGGCAATTTTCCATGGCTATGGAGTGACACGGTTATTAAGGCAGAATTGAAAGAAGAATGAAAGCTGGTACAGAAGAAAGGACCTGGCATGTTTGAGAAGCAGATAAGTAACATCATCAAGACCAGGAGAGGCATAGTTGTGCTTATTCTTGAGGTGGCATCACAGCATTGCGGGTGTGAATTTCACAGATGTTATAGAATTTGATCTCACAGTTGAAGAGGGTACATTTAGATCTTCAACAGTGAAAATGCCAGCATAGCATTCAGTGGTTTTTGTTTATTTGTCTTTTATTTATTTATTTGTTTATTTGTTTATTTATTTATCTATTTATTTATTTATGGTTCAAGGCTGGCTATTTTCATTTCAGAGTGATCTATCTGTTAAATAGGCTAGCCCTTCATTGCAGCTGTTGAAATCACATTTCTTTTAATGTAATTCTCTGAGTAAGAGCAAATTATAGGTTTGCAAATCTATGAGTATGATAAGTACAAAAAAATATATGAATAAATAACAATACACTGAAACAAAGTAGAAAAAAAACCCAGAGAGAACGAGACAGGAAAATGAAACAAACATGATAAATAAATTCAGAAAAGAAAAATGTATAGGGTAGACAAAGAAGGATCTTTTATATGCAGATGGCTTGGTTCTCATTGTATACTCTGTTGAAGAATTACTGCAAAACTTCCAAGCATGGAATACCTATTCTTTGCTTGAAAGTTTTGCAGTAGTTTACACATCCCTGCCATAGACTACAGTCTACAGCAGGGATATGCAAATATGGTCCATGGGCCAGTTACCTTTCACAGCTTCATTTTATTCAGTCCACTGATTTTATTGAATATGTAAAGTTACATGCAAATATTCATTGTTATTTTTTTGTTGTTATTTTTTTTTTCCAGTTATTGGTTTGTGAATAATAAAATTTATTACTAAAAGTTAGGGTAACAGTCTCATTTTTGGAGTGTCCACAAATGATTCAAAGTTTTATATTAATGCAAAACAGTGAGATCCCTTTATTGAATGAAAGTCTTCAGGTAAGATATTTTAAGCAGGAAATATTTTTTATTTTCCTAAATTAACAAAGCAGCAAAGACTGACAGAGGTTCATATTTTGTAAAAATACAGTTTAAAGGGATAATCAATTCTAAGAAAAGCAAGTGTGAAAAAGAAATGTTTATTTGTCCATTAAAGAAAACATGGAAATTGACTGGTGCTGCATTAACCCTGAAACTACAAGACCTCCCATGGTTGGTACCACTTTTACTTTGAAACAAGTCTCCTTGATGGCTGGTACCATTTTTGCTCCAATATCATAATTTGCTCTCATTCAGCCTGACTCAAAATATTTTTAACACGTCACAGCATACCATTGCACATATATTACATACCATTTTTTTTTACATGATTAACTCTTTCAATACAATATGTCTGTAGAAATACATTGCTTTGGTTACAATTAATTTTGAAAATAATGAAGAAATTAATAAAATAATTCTGTTATTATTAAGTTGGTGTTTGAAACAAAAATTAACGTGGAATTTTGAAGAAAGGTTTTTATAGTTGAATACTATCCACATTTTTGTTTGGTCATGCTTGGGAATCCAGCCAGGAAGTTTAGAATGATAGATCTTGTTAGAAGTCTATGAAGGAAGTGCCTGAGGACTCAACCCCTACAAACCTCCCTGAAATAGTAGGTGATCAAAATGGATGGATGGTTTTAATTTAGAACATTGGTGTGGGTACTGATGTCACATAAAAAACACTGGTGCTGGTATCATGTAAAAAGTACTTGTGATGGTGCCACATAAAAAGCACTCGGTATACACTCTACAGAGTGGTTGGTGTTAGGAAGGGCATCCAGCCATAGAAACCAAGCCAAAACAGACTATGGAACCTAGTGCAGCCCCTGGCCTTGCCAGTTCCAGTGAAGCCATCCAACCCATACCAGCACAGAAAACAGACATTAAATGTTGATGATGATGATGATGACTACTTTAATATAGAACCAGAGATAGTCTCAGGTGCATTGCAAACCAAAAGGGTTAAATGTACAGTGGTTCTTTTATTTGCAACAGCCAACATTAAAAAAATTAAAACAAACTATTTTGGTAACCTTGTATTGCCATAGTCTCATTTTCTTTTATTCACTCAGGACAGTGGTTCTCAATCATTTTTTCCTGTGGACCCTTCGATTCCTATTTTACTCTACTTTAAGATGAAGTTTTAAAAAGATTCCATTATATTTTTATAATCAAATATTATTAAGAATTGTATAAAAAAAAGTTGTTAGGCGCAGGAGTGGCTATGTGGTAAGTAGCTTGCTTACCAGCCACATGGTTCCGGGTTCATTCCCACTGCGTGGCACCTTGGGCAAGTGTCTTCTACTATAGCCTCAGGCCAACCAAAGCCTTGTGAGTGGATTTGGTAGACAGAAACTGAAAGAAGCCTGTCATATATATGTATATATATATATATATATATATATATATATATATATATATATATGTAAGTTTGTGTCTGTGTTTGTTCCCCCAAAATCGCTTGACAATCGATGCTGGTGTGTTTACGTCCCCGTAACTTAGCGGTTCGGCAAAAGAGACTGATAAAATAAGTACTAGGCTTCCAAAGAATAAGTCCTGGGGTCGATTTGCTCAACTAAAAGGCGGTGCTCCAGCATGGCCGCAGTCAAATGACTGAAACAAGTAAAAGAGTAAAAGAATAAAAGAGTAAAATATCTTGTGTATTGTAGAAGTATAACTGATTTATTATGCATAAATTTTAACACCAAAATCTTATATGGACCCCCCAAGGGCCATGTGAACCCCAGTTGAGAACCACTAACTCAGGTCTACAAGATATGAAAATATTTTTGTCATGTTTCACCTGCTCAAAATAGTCATCAGTTCCTGGTCTAAATTCCAAAGGCCTATAATTCAACATGTTAAGTACCAAAATACTAATTAGTCATAGATAAGAAAAAAACCCAGAATACAGGTATACAGTAAAAGAAATCTATTGACAACTGAGATGGCTCATTAGATGTAATAGATAGCTTCTGTACCCAGGTGACCTAATTAGTATCAGAAGCAATGAAATAATAATGGAGAAAGTAAGAAAGACATCAAATAATTACTACACTACTGTTGGCAAGAAACAATGTTTTTTTCTGTATTACCAGGGCAGAATCTTTGAAACTTGTGTTAAGAGTAGAAAGTCACAGGTATTAACCCTTTTGTTACCTTATTTCTTTTGAAATACATTACTTTTGTTTTTCTTTTACCATTTCCATCTTTTACTTGTTTCAGTCATTACCTGTGACCATGCTGGGGCACTGCCATGAAGTATTTCGGAGAACAAATCAATCTCAATACTTATTTTTAAAGTCTTCTACTTTATTGGTCTCTTTTGCTGAACCACTAGGTTATGGAGACATAAACAATGAAAAACACAAACACAAATACACACACATGGCACACATATACATACATAGATAAATACATACATACATACGTGTATATATATATATATATATATATATATATATATATATCATCATCATCATCATCATCATCGTTTAACGTCCGCTTTCCATGCTAGCATGGGTTGGACGATTTGACTGAGGACTGGTGAAACCGGATGGCAACACCAGGCTCCAATCTAATTTGGCAGAGTTTCTACAGCTGGATGCCCTTCCTAACGCCAACCACTCAGAGAGTGTAGTGGGTGCTTTTACGTGTCACCCGCACGAAAACGGCCACGCTTGAAATGGTTTCTTTTATGTGCCACACGCAAAAGAGCTAGTCCAGGGGCACTGGCAACGATCTCGCTCGAAAACCCTACAAGGCCAGTCAGGCGGTACTGGCAACGGTCACGCTCAGGATGGTACATCTTATCTGCCACCATATATATATATATATATATATATATATATATATATATATATATATATATATATATATATATATATACATATATATATATGAGCACCATCCGAGTGTGATTGTTAGCAGAGCAGCTGACTGGATTCTGTGCCAGTGACACATAAAACGCACCATTCAAGCGTGATCATTACCAGTGTCGCCTTACTGGCACTTGTGCTGGTGGCATGTGAAAAAATTCAAGCGAGGTCATTGCTAGTGCCACTGGACTGGCTCCTGTGCAGGTGGCACATAAAAAACTCCATTTGAGCGTAGCCATTGCCAGTACCGCCTGACTGGCCCTCGTGCTGGTGGCATGTAAAAGCACCCACAACACTCTCGGAGTGGTTGGCGTTAGGAAGGGCATCCAGCTGTAGAAACTCTGCCATATCAGATTGGAGCCTGGTGCAGCCATCTGGTTCATCAGTCCTCGGTCAAATCATCCAAGCCATGCCAGCATGGAAAGCGGACGTTAAACGATGATGATGATGATGATGATATATATTTTCTACTATTTGAAAATAATATGTATTCTTGTTTTTTATATTATTCATTTGGTTCTTTATAGATTATTTTTAATAGATAACTTATTTAACACTAAATTATTTAGAAGTTATAGTTTCATTTCAACATAATATTAGAACTTCGATTTGAATAGTGTTGATATATTTTCGATTATTTTTGATTAATAATATTTGATTAATAATTAATCTTTATAGTTTATAATATCGTTAAAGATTTTTAAAAATTAAAACTTTGTATATATATATAAAGTTTAATCCTTTATTCTTAATAATTTTTTCTTTCCTAATTTTTTCATTCATAATTTTTCCATTCATAATTTTTTCATTCATATTTTTATTATTACGTTTGTAGAAATAAATAATCTTGTATTTTTCTATTATTCAATTGATTTTTAATTATAATTAAATAAACGTCTTTAGCTTTAAATAGTATAGCTTTAACTATTACACCAGTTAAATATGTACTAATTTTATCTTCATTATTATTTTAAACTTAAACTTCGTTCAAATTGTATTTAAAACAATGATAATTTAAAACAATGATAATTTATGTAAGATGTTTTTTGTATATAATATACATGTTATTATAATGGATGAAGGGATGATTATTGAAAGGTTATTATTTTGATATTATGATATTTTTAATAATTTTTCTATCTTTATATAATAAGTATTTCATATTAATTCATTTGGTACTTATTGTTGGTTGAGAGATATATATATCTAATTATTGTTCTACTTACGATCTGACGAGTAGCTATATTTTTGAATAGAATTTATTTTTGATAATTTCAATTGATTTTAATCGATTTAAATTTCTTTTCTATTTGAAAATTAGTTATGAAACACGTGTAATCTTTTTATTATATTTATCTTATGATATTTACTTTACTTTATATTATACTCATTTATTGTGCTTTTAATTATTAATTTTTCTATATGTGATAGTGGATTTTCATCGATGAGTTCTTGAAACTTGGTTATTTTCCCTAAAACTATATATTTTATATATATTTTATCTATAAAGCTCAATTTAATTTTAATTTTTTATAAATTGATTTTAATTGAGTTTTTACCTGTAATTTTGGATTTTGTCCCTAATATTATTATTACATATATATATATATATATATATATATATATATATATATATATACATATATATATATATATATATATATATATATATATATATATATATATATATATATATATATTTATATATATATAAATAAAAATTTTCAGAATGAGATAAAAATCCAAGTGTGTGAAAGATTTTAGAACATTTGTAAATAGAAGGCCTTACAGCTGTTTCCGGGATATTTTATATATTGCATTTGTAGATCCATTTTTTAAGCAGAATGGTATACATATAAAATTCCAATACCTTGTGAGTAAGTTCCAATTATATTTAAAATTGGTCATTCCAAGTATAGAGTTTGTACACAGTGTTATTGAATAAAACCCTCGATTCGAGAACACTGTGTACAAACTCTATACTTGGAATGACCAATTTTAAATGTTATTGGAACTTACTCACAAGGTATTGGAATCTTATATGCATACCATTCTGCCTAAATAATGGATCTCCAGATGCAATATCCCTGCATATCTCACATCTATTTTCATTCCTCCACTTCACTCTCTATTTCATATCTTATCTAAATTAACTATTGCTTAACCATTTTCTCACACTGTCTCCAATGAAGGGATATATAAAATATCCCGGAAACAGCTATAAGAACTTCTATTTATAAATGTTCTAAAATCTTTCACAACCTTGGATTTTTATTTCCTTCTGTTAATTTTGTTTATATATATACATGCTGATATATGACCTACCTTGGACTCCTCATTTGCATAATCACCGAACCTGGAGCTTAACTATAGTCTGTCCACAGCACTTACTCAGCATTACCTGACACCTTTGGGTCTTATTGACACCATTACTTCTCATAACCTCTTTCTCTCACTCTCTCTCTCTCACTCTCTCTCTCTCTCTCTCTCTCTATATATATATATATATATATATATATATATACACACACACACACACACACACACACACACACACACACACACACACACACACACACACACACACACACACACACACACACAACATACCTCCATATGGTTTCCATCTACTAAATTCACTAACAAGGCATTGGTTGGCCTGGGGCTATAATAGATGACATTTGCTCATGGTACCACACACAATGGGACTGAATCTGAAATCTCGTGGTTGCAAAACAAACTTCTTAACCATACAGCAAAGTCTGCACTTTTGTTTAAGTCAATTTTTTTTAAATAATGAAGAATTTAGTAAAATAACATTACTATTAAATTTTGATGTGTTTTGGGAGAGTCATTATGCCAATATTGATAACACATGGACTGGTTCAATTATAAAACCAGTGTTTACAGCATAATCTCCAGCTATCTATTTAAAGCTGTATATGGCTATGGTGCAGCAACACTTATAATTTGCCTGACCTGTCTGGAACCCCTATCTTGCTGAGAACATTGACTTCCTGAAAACTGTTCAGAGATATGCAACCAAGCGAATACCCTCCATCTGCATCTACCATACTCTGAATGCCTTGCTTCTCTGAGCATAGATACATTGAAGCTCCGACGTCTGGCAACTGACTTAGTAAACACCCACAAAATTATTAACAATCGTGCCAACAACCACCTTGAACACTTTTTTGAGTTCCATGTGTCTAACTCATGTAGGTATGCCTGCAAAATCAGAGCACAGGACAACTCCCATGACTTTTGAAAACATTTTTTCACACTCAGAGTTGTTGAGGCATGGAACAAACTGCCTGCATCATTTGTTAGTTGCCAAGACATTGCATCCTTTAAAACCTCCATGCTTCCTGAAATTTGCCAACACTACACCTGATATCCCCCACCTTTCATACGCATGCACACATGTATATCATGACTCACAAACTGTTCACTTTCCTGACTATTGTGCATAATTCTATGTACTGTACATGCACTTTTGATAAATTGTAGTTCACCTGAGCACTATACACAATAATTCATTATTATTTTATCTAAAATTTTGTTAGAAAGTTTTAACTTAGATCACTTTAAACAGGAATTTTTATCATAGAACCCAGGAAAATCTCAGGTGAGCTGGCATCAAAAGGGTTGGGTTAGTTATGGAAAATTTTTAAAAACTGAAAAGGAGTAGGTTGAATAAGATTTTTTGAATGTAAAAATGCAGTAGGAAAAATCTGACAGGTAAAAATGGTGTGTTGAAGACACCATCTAATGTGTATTATTCTTAATGTTTAGTCCAAGTCAGCCCTGATAAAGAAGGCCTATCATCAAAAGCATTCCAGCCATGAACATCCTGTCTTTTTTCCAGGTATCTATGTAATCAAATGTAATCTTAGATTTCAGCTTGTAGCGATTTAACATAGAAAAAAGTAGCTCTTATTTCTAGCAGTCTGAGTGACTACATAGAGATTTCCTGGCTGGCTTGTGTATTATTCTTAATGTTTAGTCCAAGTCAGCTCTGACCAAAAAAATTTCAAGCAATGACCATCCTGTCTTTTTTTCCATGTATTCGTTATCCAAATGCTGGGAAAAATGCTTAACAGTATTTCATTTATCATCTTGTTCTGAGTTCAAATACCGCCAGGGTCGACTTTGCCTTTCATCCTCTTGGAGTTGATAAATTAAGTACCAGTTACACACTGGGGTCAATGTAATCGACTGGTCTCCTCTCCAAAAATGTCAGGCCTTGTGCCTATAGTAGAAAGGATTTATGTCATCCAAATGTAATCTTAGACTTTAACTTGTGGGGATTTAACAAAAAAAAAAAAAAGAAAAACTGTTATTTCTAGCAGTGTGAGTGACTATTTAGAGATTCCCTGGCTGGCTTGAGCAAGTGTGTTTAGGTGAGGCAAGATGCAATAATATCGACATGCAATATGTATAGTCAACAACTGCTGGGTGAAACTCTTAACAGACAAGGTAGTGTGAATCATAGATGAAGTTTGTACCTCAAGCAAAGATTAAACTGAGCGGAAAAGATAATAATGAAATAGCACAGTTGAGAAGATAATGAGAGATAAAAGGAAAATTGTGAAAAATATGTAATTATTAAGTAGTTTTTCAGGAAATGCAATATTCCATTTGGGTGGGTGTTGGACGTAATGATTTGAACACATTTTTGTTAAAATGAAAGAAGTATGGACCTATTAGTATTTCTTTTTTTCTTTTTTTTTTTTTTTTTTCAATAAAAAATATTAAAGCAATAAATGAAATCAAAATAATCTATAGAAATTAGTCAAGAGGAATTGTTAGGTGATTAATGACATGTAGCCTGAGGGGGAAAAAAAAAACAGCGAAATAACAGAAATAATAATGACTGATGTGGTGACAGTTTTACAATGCCTTGCAATAATAATTACTCATTTAGCTATAAAGATCATGTTGAAAGGCATTTTTCTTAACTATTGGCTCAACATTATTATTATTAATTTCCATGATGAATGACTTGAGGAAAACAATTCCAAAATTGAAAATTAAGTGAAAACTGTATTAAATGTGATTGGGAGAGTGTTTTAGCATAGCTAGAAGTTAATTTTGAATTTGAATTGAGCTTAAAAATAGAAAATTCTTGTTGAGACATTTAAAAGAGAAACATACCATCATTTTGCATTTGTGGATTTATATAAAAATATTAAAAAATTAATAAAACGTTATGCTTTATTTATGAAAAGCAATGTACAGCTATTCAGGTTGTATATAAAATCACTAAAACAAGGCTATAGTTAGCAATAGAGCATCATCATCCTCATCATCATCATCGTCGTCGTTTAATGTCCGCTTTCCATGCTGGCATGGGTTAGACAGTTTGACCGAGGGCTGGCAAGTCAGAAGGCTGCACCAGGCTCCAATCTGATCTGGCAAAGTTTCTACAGCTGAATGCCCATCCTAATGCCAACTACTCCAAGAGTGTAGTGGGGCTTTTTATGTGCTACCAGCATGATGGCCAGTCAGGCAGTACTGGCATTGACCACACTTGAACGGTGCTTTTTACATGCCACCGGCATCGGTGCTAATCAGGCGGTACTGTCATCGGCCATGACAATGACTTCACTTGACTAAACAGGTCTTTGCAAGCATAGTTTATTTCCCAAAGATTGAAAGGTACACTTAAATGGGCTAGTTATGCTGCACTGGCATAGGCCATGGTTAAGGTCTCACTTGGCTTGCTGGGTCTTCTCAAGCACAGCATATCTCCAAAGCTCTTGGTCACTTGTCATCACCTCCATGAGGCCCAACATTCAAAGGTCGGGCTTCAACACCTCATGCCAAATCTTCCTGAGTCTACGTCTTCCACAGGTTCCCTCTACTGCTAAGGTGTGGCACATTTTTACACAGCTGTCCTCATCCATATGCAACACATGACTATACCAGCACAGTTGTCTCTCTTGCACACCACATCTGATGCTTCTTATGCCCAACTTTTCTTTCAGGGTGCTTACACTCTGTTGTGCATGCACACTGATATTACACATCCAGTGGATCATAATAGCTTCATTCTTTGCAAACTTACATATGTCCTCAGCAGTCAAAGCCCATGTTACACTGCTATGTAGCATGGTGGTTTGCACACATGCATCGTACAGTCATACAGTTTTACTCTGATTAAAAGGCTCTTTGTCACCAGTAGAGGTAGGAGCTCTCTGAACTTTGCCCAGGCTATTCTTATTCTAGCAGCTACACTCTCAGAGCATCCACCCCTACTACTGACTTGGTCACCTAGGTAACAGAAGCTATCAACTACTTCTAGTTTTCCCCCCTAGCATGTGATGGAAGCTGTTTTCTGCACCTGATGAAGAAATTAAAATTAAATAATGGTTTCTCTTTTACTCTTTTACTTGTTTCAGTCATTTGACTGCGGCCATGCTGGAGCACCGCCTTTAGTCGAGCAAATCGACCCCGGGACTTATTCTTTGTAAGCCTAGTACTTATTCTATCGGTCTCTTTTTGCCGAACCGCTAAGTGACGGGGACATAAACACACCAGCATCGGTTGTCAAGCAATGCTAGGACAAACACAGACACACACACACACACACACACACACACACACACACACACACACATATATATACATATATATATATATATATATATATATATATATATATATATATATATATAGTAGAAGACACTTGCCCAAGGTGCCACACAGTGGGACTGAACCCAGAACCATGTGGTTGGTAAGCAAGCTACTTACCACACAGCCACTCGAAGCTTTTATAAAAGAATTGGAGCCTAAATAACTACAGGAAATTTGTTTGTTTATTTATTCATCCCTTTGGCATTCAGATTACTCTGTCAAATGTAATGCTTATTCATTCACATTGTTTTGAATAAATCATGCATTATCTTGTAATTTTAAGATTTCAGTGATATGATTATTTTTACAATGACATTGTAGGGTAAGTGTAAGAGGTAAAAATCTAATCAGTTTGCATGTAAAACAGGTAGAATATTTGGTGTTGGATATGGCCATTTTAAATGCTAAAGAGTTAATGACCGTTTTTTTCATACTAGCATAAATTGGACAGGGACTTCTTTTGAGGTTGCCTTTTCCTATCACCTGTTATTCAAGTGATGGATTTTTTTATTCTATTTGTCTTCAAAGGTGCAGAGTGCCCACTCATAATGTTTTCTATTATGAGCACAAGGCCAGAATTTTTTATGGGGTGGGTGAGGTATTCTCATTGACCTCAGTGTGCAACTGGTATTTAGTTTATAGGCCCTAAAAGGATGAAAGGCAAAATCAACCTTGGTAACTTTTGAAAGTGACCACTTAAGGCCAACAAGGAATGTAATCATCATATACCATTTCACTCAGACAACCAAAGCTGTGAAATACCAATATTTACACACATATGTGGACACACACAGACACGCATACAGACACACATAGATACAGATGCACAGACAGACAGACAAATACACACACACACTCACATGCGTGCACACACATACACACACACACACTCACATGCGTGCACACACACACACACATACGGGTTTCTCTGTCACTTTTTTTAGGAATAAGGAGGATACTGCATTTAGTCCATTTATTGATTGAGATTTGATTATAAACTGAATTGCACAGTTGTAGAAGTCTTAAACGTCAAGGGACAGGTACAGTGGTTCAACTCAGAGTTTTTCCTTTTTGGTTTTTGTCAGCCTCTTTAATCTATCTGCTGTGAAGTTACACACCTCAATATTCTGTTTGTAAATTATAAAAGATTCTATAGGTTTGTTGGTAATGATTGGGAGTTCCCAGGGATATTCTAAAAATAGTCTTTCTATTGTTGGCTTAAGTGTTTCAATTTTTGCCTTGTTTATCTTTTCATGTTCACTGATGTCATAAACAGTGTCACGCTAAAGAGGATTGTTGATTATCAGTGTGTAATGAGATCAATCTTTGAATTTAGTTTCATTGCTAAACTTCATATATGTTAGTGAGTTTTTTGTTTGTTTGTTATTTTGCATGTATGCTTTTTTCAAATTTACTGTTGTTTCTTTTTGAAAACTTCATATTTTACACCTGGGATGCTGTCTTAATGTTTTTGTGTTTGTCAATGACTGTTTCAGATTTCTAAATTGGGGGACAAACACAAGCACAAAGGCACTTTGTGATTGTGATTGCAATGCAAATTGTAGCTGCCTCATGATGTGCATGACAAAAGCTTCATTGATAATATAAGGAGAGTAGATTTTATTTTTCTGTTTCAAGCACTTCAAATTTGATAATTTACTGATTACACATTTCTCCAATGCTTGTCTATCACAGTTACAAGGTGGATTGCCATTGATTTTAAATTTATTAATTCAATGATCAGCATGAGCTTTGAAAAGTTTTTGCTGGTATCATGTAAAGGTTACATGTGCCAGTGTCATGTAAAAAGCACCTGTGCCAGTACCACATAAACAGCACCTATGTGACTGCCACATGAAAAACACGCACGCCAACACCATGTAAAAAGCACCCATGCTGAGTCACATAAAAAGCACTCATGCAAAGTGCCCATGCTGCACTACATAAAAGGCACTTGTGCCAGTACCACATAATAAGCACCTGTACCAGTGCCTCATAGAAAGCATCCAGCACACTCTGTGAAGTGGTTGGCATTAGAGAGGACATCCAGCCATAGACACCAAGTTAAATCAGACGGGAATTTGGTCCAGCTCTCCAGCTTGCCAGCTCTAGTCAAACCATCCAACCCCTGCCAGCAGGGAAAAAAGATGTTAAATGATGATGAGGAAGAGGAAGAGGAAGAATACGTAATTAAATTGAGATTTTGTCATTTTGGTAAATGCAGGTCCATAATTTACTCTTCTTTTTCTGGTAAGTTATTTTGAAACAAACTCCTACATATATTGACCTTTTCTATAAGGGCTGTAAAATGTATATTTGTGATTTTCATTACAACTAATTTGTGCATTCATATCTCTTCTTAAGATCAAGTTGTTATACTTTGGTATTTAACAAATGAGTGGGAACAGATCCTGATAGAAATCTACAACTTCATTTTCAACCTATATTAACTGAACAAAAGTTCATACAGACAAAGATTCTCATTTTGACTAGAGTAGTGGAGTTTTTATATCCCAACAATCCAAATAGCTATACCAGTGGGAGTTCTACTCCAGGCAGGTGTAACCAAGTTAGGTAGGTCTGAACTGAAGAACTAGACTAAATGAGAATTGCCATCGGTTTGGCTGATATACAGTTTTGACAAAGAAAGCAGTTTAGCACTAACAGTGAAATTCACAGAAGAGGGAATTGTACTGATGGCATTGTCCAAGGTCTCGTAGTTCTGAAAATGAACTACTGCTAATATCTGTAGAACTGACAATCATTGATTTCATTCAGCCACTAGAAAATTCAGTGTGAGCTAAGCACTACCTAGTAGTCCATCTTGCATTACTGAACATATGGTCAAACATGGAACATACTTTACTGTAATTTCAGCTTCTGTCACAGTATTCAAAGCATCAGCTACAGTGTGAAGAATATGAAATAAATATAGATTACTTAAACGTAAATAATATCTTCATCATCATCATCATCGTTTAACGTCCGCTTTCCATGCTAGCATGGGTTGGACGATTTGACTGAGGACTGGTGAAACCGGATGGCAACACCAGGCTCCAGTCTGATTTGGCAGAGTTTCTACAGCTGGATGCCCTTCCTAACGCCAACCACTCAGAGAGTGTAGTGGGTGCTTTTACGTGTCACCCGCACGAAAACGGCCACGCTCGAAATGGTGTCATTTATGTGCCACCCGCACAAGCCAGTCCAGGGGCACTGGCAACGATCTCGCTCGAAAATCCTACAGGAGCCAGTCAGGCGGTACTGGCAACGGCCACGCTCAAAATGGTGCATCTCATGTGCCACCCGCACAAGAACCAGTCCAGGGGCACTGGCAACGATCTTACTTGGCTTGCCGGGTCTTCTCACGCACAGCCCATTTCCAAAGGTCTCGGTCCGTAGTCATCGCCTCGGTGAGGCCCAATGTACGAAGGTCTTGCCTCACCACCTCAGCCCAGGTCTTCCTGGGCCTACCTCTTCCACGGGTTCCCTCAACTGTTAGGGTGTGGCACTTTTTCACGCAGCTATCCTCCTCCATTCTCACCACATGTCCATACCAGCGCAATCGTCTCTCTTGCACGCCACAACTGATGCTTCTAATGTTCAGCTTTTCTCTCAAGATACTTACACTCTGACGGGTATTCACATTGACATTACACATCCAACGGAGCATACTGGCTTCATTCCTTGCGAGCTTACGTATGTCCTCAGCAGTTACAGCCCATGTTTCACTGCCATGTAGCATGGTTGTTCGTACGCATGCGTCATACAGTCTGCCTTTTACTCTGAGTGAGAGTCCCTTTGTTGCCAGCAGGGGTAAGAGCTCTCTAAACTTTGCCCAGGCTATTCTTATTCTAGCAGCTACACTTTCAGCGCACCCACCCCCACTACTAACTTGGTCGCCCAGATAGCGGAAGCTATCGACTACCTCTAGTTTTTCACCCTGGAATGAGATAGAAGTTGTTTCCTGTTTGTTTGCAGTCTTTATTGCACCTGAACATCTGCCACAAACAAAAACTAACTTGCTAGTTAACCTGCCTTTGATGTTGCTGCACCTCTTATGTGTCCATAGCTTGCACCGGGTACATCTTATAGAGTTACTACCTACTCCTTTTCTACATACTGAGCAGGGCCATCTACCTGAATCAACGTAAATAATATGTTTGCATTCAAAACTCACTCAAGCAACTTCTTGAATTAGCAGCTGAAATAGTTGCTATCATCATTGATGTATTATACATTCAAGGACACCAACTCCATTATAAATTAGACCCCAAACATTGTGTTGGTAATGGCTGGATTTTTGTACCTTCTTCTACATGGAAAAGCTCTATTAATGTGACAATGGGTGGAGTAGGTATATTTCTTAACCCTTCTGTATTGAAATCATTAAAGAGTTTGGAAAAGCTACAATGGCAATTGCTTCTTTCAGCAGAAACCCTTGCATCACAAGGATCTCTTGCTGCATACAAACTAATGTTGGCGCCTTAATACATATATCTAATATTCATAACATTTCAGGCTTTTGATGAAAATCTGAGCCAGAAGTTTTTCATATTATTTGTAAGCAAACCTATATGCATGTTCACAGTTGCATAACTTTTATTCAGAAGGATAACTTTTATTGCATAACTTTTATTCAGAACTCAGTAGAGAGCTGGCAAAATTTAGTTTATCAGTCTGCATAAAGTATTTGAAATTTTGCAATAAAGTATCATCGACCCTTCATAAAATTGGGTGATATTAGACATTAGCCAAATTTAATATGAAACACTTTCATTATCGAGTACTTTCATTCTTGGAATATTCTCTTCATTGAATACACCTATCTTTTATAAATAAGCAAATGTATACATACATACATACATACATACATACATACATACATACATACATACATACATGCGTGCAAACATGGATACATGCATGCATGCACACATGCATACACATACACACACACACACACACATACACACATACACACACACACATACATACATACATACATATATAGACCACCTTCATCTACAACAAAAACCAAAGAGGAAGAGGCTTAACGTCAATCCAGACTGCATTTGAATGTCATATCATATTCCTTCAGCAACATCCCAAGTGTTGAAGTGCAACCTTGACAAAGTTTGCGTACACAAAACAGGTAACATTGTGAGATTTAGAAAGAGGGTCCTTGAGCAATGTTCTTTATCTGATAACGTTGAATACACGCCTAAAGAAGTTGCATGACTCTACTGCAATGAATCAGATGAAAGGATGAATGTATATCAGCAGAAGACCATGCATGGATATGTTAGCAGAAAGCTCCAGGATGACTTTAACATTGATCATAAAAGCAGTCTACCAGAGACCACCAACTGAATTACTAACTCTCACTTTGAAGGGTATGTGTTTGCAATCCAGGAATAAGAACTATCAACTAAATACCTGACTCACAAAAGGGGCAGAGATGTAAGAAAAACACCAAAATGTGATGACCAATGCAGACTTCGTGGAGTTAACACTGAAGATATCACCCAATCATAAGCAGTTGTGCAAAAATGTCATCGCGTTATTATCTGCCAATGAGACATAATGTTTTAGCCAAGACAGTGTATAATGAGATCTGCCTTCATTGATAACGTAAGGAGAACTGATTCTAATTTTCTGTTTCAAGCATTTCAAAATTGATAATTTACTGATTACATATTTCCTCAATATTTGTGTAGTTTGGTTACAAGGTGAATTGCCATTGATTTTAAATTCATTAATTCAATGATCAGAATGAGCTTTAAAAAGCTGTTGTTAGCTTTGTTGTTTATCATCCTATCGATACACTCTTGGAATATAAAAATGTATATAAAGATAATTCTAAGGCCAAAGAGATAAGAACCCACAGTATGGTAGAGGCCATAGTCACTCATAATATGAAGGAATACTGGTGGAATGAAAACCTCAGTAAAATCTAAACATAATAGACCAGACATAGTGATTTGAGACAGAGAAGAGAAACTATGTACAGTGGTGGAAATCAGTTGCTGAGCAGATGTCAACATGAAGCTTAATATCAGTGAAAAAGGAAACACGACATTATCCAGATTACAAGTTCAGGTTTATACCTCGAATTATTGGCCTAAGCACCAATCTTGAGGAATTAGGTTTCTCAAAACCAGAAAGAAAAAAGCTCATTTTAAGACATCATACTTATGCCATTATGAAACTGTAATAATTTGTAAAGCTTTCTAGAAGTTTAGTATTTGAGTATATATGCACGTGTCTAGACATGCAGCTATATAAATGAGAATACATGCATGCATACATACATATACACATACACACACACACACATACACACATATACATGCATACACATACATACATACATACATACATACATACATACATACATACATATATACTTAACTAGGATGATGGTCAAGCATTTCAAAGCATTCATATTGTGTATACAATACGTTCATTGTTTATCTATATCAATATTTTGATGTTCTTAAATTATAGATGTAATAAAATCCGGGTTTTTTTTGTAATATAAAACAACTTTGTTTTTTTAATATCAATTGATATACTGTTCTCTGGAGAGATTTTTTGTTTTAAAATTTAATTTTAGATATATTCATCACTAAAATGTGAGTATAAACAATTAGGACTAAAGTATACATATATACTATTAAACCTTGGGAGAGGCATTGTGCCAGTAATAAACACACACACAGTGCATGTGTTTATTACCAGCATAATGCCTCTCCCAAGGTTTAATAGTATTTCTTTCAACACACGTATTCACATCAAGAATCTTGCACACCAAATACACATACGAAATAAGCAACAAGGATGTCCAGTTATCAGTGCATTACAGCCATTTCAAGTGGCTCCATCTAATTGATCAATAAAAACATTATAACAATTTTAAATAAACTGCTCTCCTCGGACACAGAGGAGAGCGGTTTACGTCAAATTGATGTAATGTTTTCATTGATCGATTAAATGGAGCCGCTTGAAATGGCTGTAATGCACTGATACCTGGACATCCTTCTTACTTATTTGCTTTTTATTCACCTTGCCTAATAATTTGTGACGGTGAAAATGTTGGCCAATTACAAAAATCGTTGCCATTTGTTGGCGTCTGTGCAGATCCAATTTATTTTAACAGAATGTGTGCAGATAGGTGTTGCTAACAGTCAGCTGGAAAACAACTGGTTTTGAATGAATATACATTTATTTATTGAGAGAAAGTTAATTTGCTTAATAATGAGGGATGCAGTGTGTGTATGTATGTATGTATTATGTATATATATATATATATATATATATATATATATATATATATATATCATCATCATCATCATCATCGTTTAACGTCCGCTTTCCATGCTAGCATGGGTTGGACGATTTGACTGAGGACTGGTGAAACCGGATGGCAACACCAGGCTCCAGTCTGATTTGGCAGAGTTTCTACAGCTGGATGCCCTTCCTAACGCCAACCACTCAGAGAGTGTAGTGGGTGCTTTTACGTGTCACCCGCACAAAAACAGCCACGCTCGAAATGGTGTCTTTTATGTGCCACCCGCATAAGCCAGTCCAGGGGCACTGGCAACGATCTCGCTCGAAAATCCTACAGGAGCCAGTCAGGCGGTACTGGCAACGGCCACGCTCAAAATGGTGCATCTCATGTGCCACCCGCACAAGAACCAGTCCAGGGGCACTGGCAACGATCTTACTTGGCTTGCCGGGTCTTCTCACGCACAGCACATTTCCAAAGGTCTCGGTCAGTAGTCATCGCCTCGGTGAGGCCCAATGTACGAAGGTCTTGCCTCACCACCTCAGCCCAGGTCTTCCTGGGCCTACCTCTTCCACGGGTTCCCTCAACTGTTAGGGTGTGGCACTTTTTCACGCAGCTATCCTCCTCCATTCTCACCACATGTCCATACCAGTGCAATCGTCTCTCTTGCACGCCACAACTGATGCTTCTAATGTTCAGCTTTTCTCTCAAGATACTTACACTCTGACAGGTATTCACATTGACATTATACATCCAACGGAGCATACTGGCTTCATTCCTTGCGAGCTTACGTATGTCCTCAGCAGTTACAGCCTATGTTTCACTGCCATGTAGCATGGTTGTTCGTACGCATGCGTCATACAGTCTGCCTTTTACTCTGAGTGAGAGTCCCTTTGTCGCCAGCAGGGGTAAGAGCTCTCTAAACTTTGCCCAGGCTATTCTTATTCTAGCAGCTACACTTTCAGCGCACCCACCCCCACTACTAACTTGGTCGCCCAGATAGCGGAAGCCATCGACTACCTCTAGTTTTTCACCCTGGAATGAGATAGAAGTTGTTTCCTGTTTGTTTACAGTCTTTATTGCACCTGAACATCTGCCACAAACAAAAACTAACTTGCTAGTTAACCTGCCTTTGATGTTGCTGCACCTCTTATGTGTCCATAGCTTGCACCGGGTACATCTTATAGAGTTACTACCTACTCCTTTTCTACATACTGAGCAGGGCCATCTACCTGAAGGGGTTTGTATATATATATATATATAAATACAGATGAGTGGTACAACAAGGCAGCAATATTTACTGGAAAGAGCAGTCAATACAAATACAACGCTATTGTAAAGCTTCACTGCGTATATACTGGCAAAGACGTGGGAGTGCAACAAACATGAAAAATTTGTCTTACTTCTAGGAAGAACATTCGATAAATGAACAACCCAGAATCGGATAATGCAGGACCGGTTTCTGACTCTTCAAATACGTTTCACAACGTAAATTTGATCAGTCTTCATCAGCTGCATTTACCTAGACAATATTTCAAATGTTGCCACATCAATGCCAGTGCACTCACCTGAACGTTTAGCCGTTAACAGAATGAGAACAGTATATGTATATATACATAATATGTCTATGTGTGCATGTGTTTGTGTGTTTGTGCTTGTCACCCACCAATGCTCAACAACTGGTGTTGGTTTGTTTGTTCCCATCACTTAATGGTTCAGCAAAAGAGATCAGTTGAACAAGTACCAAACTTAAAAGTAAGTACTGGGGTTGTTTTGTTTGACTAAACTCTTCAAAACAGTGCCCTAGCAAGGAAACAAGTAAAGGATAAAAAATAAACGATAAGAGAGGTAAATTTTCAATATTATAGTTAAGATAGAGGAGGAAGCCACTGCTTGCTAAATATCTTAATCTTACATATATAAGTATATGTATGTTTTTTGTTTGAGTTTTATTTAAGTTCTTAAGAGAGTTCAAGCTAGTTGCTAACAAAGAGAAGAATTTTTGAGCTAAGATGTTTGTAAATATGTGATTGAGTTGGTGTTTTAATTGAGCTGTTAATTAACGTGCCCAAGTGTATGCATCTATTCACCTAAAGGATCTCAGGTAAAGAAATTTAAGAATGTTGAGTATTTCTTATCCCAATATTCTTTTAGTCTCTTCATGTAGCTTATCGAGGGAACTTCTTTAGCCTTTCTGTAGAACTGATGTAGGTCCTGGTTCAGTTCAAAAGTCTGCTAGAATTTTTCTCAATAGTTTCATGGTCTGCAATGGCTGACTCTGGATTCTTTCATCACTATGGTGTACGTATAGTAATTTTCCTCATGGTATGCATTTCACTGTTTGATTACAGCTACAATCTTTAAAAAAAAGTGATTGTTTCTTTGCATTTACTCAAAGAAGATGACCATTTCTTTAACCATGTCTTTTAATGACAGAGATTATAGAGAATAGTTTTCATTATCTGGGGGAATGAATAGTCCTCTATGCCAGTGTGTCTGTATTTGATGCCATTACGTGTGTGTGTGTGTGTGTGTGTGTGTGTGTGTGTGTGTGTGTGTGTGTGTGTTGTGTGTGTGTGTATGTGTGTGTGTGTGCGTGTGTGTGTGTGTGCGCATGCACATGTTTGTTACTCTCTCCTTGCATTGACTTGTGTGATAGGAGTAAATGAGTTTCACCATCAAGCAAGCTCTGTTGTTCTCTTCCAATCTTCCATGAAATGATATCAAGCCATGGGAAAATATTAACTTACTGGAGACAGGTGAGGGTTGGTGACAGGAGGGGCAGTCTACCCATAAAAATACAATTCAACAAAATTCTGTTCAATGCATGTAAGTAAGGAACAGCAAACGTTAAAATGATGTTGATGATGTGCAATTGGCTTTCTCAATTGGTTCGCATGATTTTGGTCATTCCAGGGTTATAGGAGAAGAAATTTGCCCAAGGAATCCCACAGTGAGTCTAAACCTGAAACCATATGGGGAAGACTTATCTTTATCCCTCTAGAGTCAGATGAAAAGCTAAGATTAATCCAATAGTAATTTCAAATACCACCTTTCATTTGTCTGGGTCAATAAAATACCAGCCAGTCATTTATGGAGTTGCCAAATCAATATCAGCTATGTTTACTCCTTACAAACTTGTAACCTTGATGCAAAGTTAATAATCATTATGGTAAAAGAAACCATGACTGTGAGACAGGAGGGGGAGATTATTTACAGAATGTGACAGCCTCTGTAGAGTAAACAAGAGGTAAATGTTTGGTTATTTGATTGTGGTCTGCTGATAATGATGATAACAAAGGCTTGAATGTCATACAATCACAATTCCCTTCATTTTACATGTGTTTCTTGTGTTGTTTATGTTGTATCATTGCATGAATGATTACAGAATGAACTCAGGGTGGGTATTACTAAGAGTATAACAAAAATCATATGTTTTGGTAAATGGTGTATGCCCTAAGGAGGTCAATTGCTTAGCCTTACGTAAAAGAAACAATGAAACCATCAATAAAATCAGTTGGCTGTTGGTGGAGCAGGGCGAAAATATATGAGCGGAACTTAATGTCAAGAAGGGAACTGTAAAAATAGAGGAGGAGATATTTAAAGAGTAAGTGGGAGATGGTAGAGACATATATACAAGAGAGAGACAGAGATGGGGAGAGAGAGAAAGACAGTTTGTGGAAGTGGAAATAAAAAAGAGTAAGCTATATGAGTCACACATACCTTACTGTTTTTTTATTTGTCCGTTGTTCTCTCTCTCTCTCTTTTTAATTTATTCTTTTACATTTATGCCTTCTCCTGCTACTCTTTAATTATGTCCTTTTCTGTTTATACAATTTGCTTGTTTATGTTAAATTTTCTATATATTCTCACATTCTCACCATCTTATTCTCATATATAGATTTTTCAAGTACACTCATACACATACACTCACACACACGCACACACACACACACACTTACAATAAAGGTTGACTGTAGCTTTGAGGTTTCCCTAGAGAGGCTTCTCAAATAGTAATTTGTGAAATACTTATTTAAGAAGTACTAGATTTAGGGGTAAGGAAGTAGTAGTAGTAGTAGCAGAAATGTGGCTGGGATTGGTCAAAGTATTAAGTTATAATTGACTAAATTAGCTTGTATAAAAAATCCATTATGTGCAACAAAAGCAGTATTAGACTAAAATAGCAATCTATGTAAATACACTGTTGAAAAGCAAATTTACTGTGGTATTTGTCTGGAAATAACATCTCTTATGAACATGCTGTATTTAAAAGCACAATATATATCAGAGAGAGAAAAAATAATCCTAGCAACTGGTAGTGAAACTACCATATGCATTTCTGCCATTCTGGGCTTTGTCAATGGCATATACTCACAGCCAGCTACATGCCTAGATGAAATTTGTTACCACTAATTATAAGAAAACAGTAAATGGATATTTATTGGTGTTGCTAACAGCTGCCCAGGAGAATCAAATCTGTTACATGCAACAAAAGAAGTTTATCTACTGTTTTCCTTTATACCAGTAAGCAACAAATTTCATCTAAGCATGTAAGTAAATGCTATTGACAATGTGTAAGGAGGCAGAAATACATCTAGTTTTTTCACTAGCTGCTGTTTCTGGAATGATTTTCGTCTCCCTCTGACATATATTGGGATTTTTAAATGCACACATCCATATTATCTGCAGATGGATGCTGTAGTGAAAGCATATGGCCTAGAAGTTAGGGTGTTACCTTCACGATCGCTAGATCATGGGTTTAATCTCAGTAGTGGGTAGCATGTTCTTGAGCAGAGCACTTTATTTCACATTATTCTGTGGGTGGAAGAATGACAGAATTATTGGCACATCGCAGAGATGCTTTACAGAGATGTTTTACAGGTGCAGAAGTGGCTGTGTAGTAAGTAGCTTGCTTACCAGCCACATGGTTCCAGGTTCAGTCCCACTGTGTGGCACCTTGGGCAAGTGTCTTCTACTATAGCCTCGGGCTGATTAAAGCCTTGTGAGTGAATTTGGTAGACGGAAACTGAAAGAAACCCATCGTATATATGTATATGTATATATATGTGTGTTTGTGTGTCTGTGTTTGTCTCCTAACATCGCTTGACAACCGATGCTGGTGTGTTTATGTCCCCGTAATTTAGCGGTTTGGCAAAAGAGACTGATAGAATAAGTACTAGGCTTACAAAGAATAAGTCCTGGGGTCGATTTGCTGACTGAATGCGGTGCTCCAGCATGGCCACAGTCAGATGACTGAAACAAGTAAAAAAGTATATATTCTGGCTCTCAATATTGTGGATTCAAATCCCATCTTCCTGGTGAAGGTAGTGGGAAACCACTTCAGTTTTCAGCCAATCTCTAGCCATGGTAGCCAAAATTCCAGTAATCTACTTAACAGCAACAGGAAAGGGTGATCTGGGAAGGCCCAGATCATATAGAGAATTCTGGAGAAGATTCACATGTACAGGGCCTACCCAAGGGCTAGCCACCACTAGACTAAAATGCTACAGTAAATTTGCCTTTCAATGATATACATTGAGTATAATATAAAGATTGGTATTTTAAGCTAATGCTGGCCAATGACTAGAATGAGAGACCTGGAGATGTCAAGGTCTTTATTTGGTGTTACATGGACATTGAGATGTCATGATTTCATCCCTGCCTATTGTACTCAATATAAATACCAGCTCAGATTTTTATGAGTTTACTTCAGAGCCAAGTTTGGCAAATGCTGTAACACCTTGGGTCAACAATAGTGGATGGTCTGTTAATATCACTGTCATCCAAAAACCAGGCATTGAGATGCACTTGTCAGAAGAATGAGAGTTCAAACGGATCCTCTGAATGAAGTTTGTATAGTGGGTATAATATAGTCACTGTAAATCAAAAAAGGGAGGAAGGTGTATCCTTGTCTAAATGTCATTAATATTTCTGGGATTTCAACATGAGCAGTCAGCAAGAATTAATCTTGACAAAATGTGCTGAAACCATTACACATATCAAATTCGATGTGTTCTGTCATTCACATACTGACGCCATGTGTATGAGTTTTCCACCCACCTTCAGTAGCAAAGCCCAACTGATTCTATCACAATTCAATCTGCAAATTAGGTTCAATATTTTGGATTACAATACAGGAGGCCAGTCACCTGAAAGTAGCAACTACATAAATGAATCTTACTCGACTATCTTTTTACACAATGTTTATAGTGTTGCTAAAGAGGATGTGTCCTAAGAATATACAGGGATATTACCAGTGAGTTTAGGGTTCTCAAGTTGTGTAATAACCATCAAAAGTGTAGTGGCTGATTGATCACATTGATTATTGATCAAGTTTCTCAGTTTCAAATGGCATAGCCTGATAGTGTCAGTATCACCAGCAGATCCAGCATTCAGTTAGTTCAGAGCTTTGAGGACAACAGAATTAATTCTGCATAGGATGTGTGTGAACTACCATAAACAGGTGAGGATTTAACAGAATAATTGTGTTGTTTTAGATGTTTCTTGAGTATTTCATTATGAGTTCCATTTGAGAAACTATCAAGTGAGAATCTAACGAAATTCTTCTTGTGTCTCCTTTATCAGCAAATTTGGTGCCTAATTAGAAATATAGTTGTTTCTTTTCACCAATTGTAGGGATAAGATCATTTTTTGTAAAGGTTTATGGTAAACATATACACAGTAACATTATTATTGACTGGGCATTTTGTAGTAGTTGTTTCAGCGAAGTTGTCTGAATGTCACTCATGAAAATCAAAGAAATGTGGCAGACGTCATTTAAGCTATCATTCATCTAAACTCCCTTGGATTCTGGGTACTGGTTCATTTATGCATCATAGAATCTGTGTAATTCCCAGTATGCATTTGGAACCCCAAAACACCAGGATTCTGATCAATAGTAGAGGTGGGGAAAGTGTGTTAGGCATCATGATAACTTTGAGTGATTGTGCTTTGTTTAATCCTTTTGTAATTATCACAAAGTCTGCCCTACTTATGATTAATTCATTCTCATATCTTACACTTGGACTGAGAGTTTGATGCCCAGCCTGGCATTCTGATCATGTTGGCTGGTTGATGGCCGACATTGGTGTAAGATTGCAATATGTAGCTTAACTGTGGGTGATACACCTTACAATAAACATAATTAGTAAGAGGTCTTTAATATAGTGAAGCTTTTGCTGTAAAGCCAAGCAAGATAAGAAAGCTAGCAGTAAAAAAGACAAGCCTTTCAAATGGGAATTATATTTTTGAGAGGACACCACTTCTAAACTATGTCTGATAGCATTTTTGTATTGTGTTCACAATATATTTACATTATAAAACTCATTATATATCCTGTCTCAGCCAATAGTGTTTCTGTTGCCAATTGATTTATTTATGCACAAAGTTTAATTGTTTTATAGACAACGTTGTGTTTATTTTAAGTCCATTTGTTTCATTCTGTTTTATTCAAGAGGTAATTTTGTTTTGTCTTGTTCATCTCAAATATTTAATCTGTTCCTTATTCGGTATATGTTATCTAAGCAGTATATTTTGTATGTGACAATCAGGGTATTGTATATGAAGTATTAGTTGTACTTACAGGCTTTCCATTTTTTTTCTTTTTTTTATTTATATTCAAAAGTTCATTTTGCTGTTTTGTATGCCCCATATGTTGACCTATATGTATATTTTTTCCTCCTTTTAATGTACATGTATGCAAATCAACAAAATACTAGCAGGTAAACACACCCGCAATGGTGCAGCAAGAAGAGGACAAGAGGGAAATTTGCCTCAAAGCACAGATGAAGAGTCAAAATGCGAAAAATTTTCTCTGGCCAATCACTGTGGACCTGGATGCTGAAAATTCTTCTTACACCAGTGCACACCCATTGCCAAAGTTATAAACACTTCATTTATTTTGCGTAACTATTACATTACAGAAGTTTCAACTTTTGTGACCAAAAAAGAAAAGGAGCTTGGAAAAATATATCAGTTAAAAATAGAATAACGAGGAAAACAAAAACAATGGATGTTCTAAAGACAGGGAATATCCAGTTAAGAAGTCAAAATGCTTTGGTGTAGCTCGTGAATATGTAAAGGACTGATTAAATATATTTCTAAGTTGCGTTGAAATCAGAGTGTGAAAGTAAAGAAAGTAGTTGCAAGGTTGGGATCATTACGATGCTTTCATGGGTTGGTAGCGAACAATAGCAGCAGTTACATAAGTGAAAATATTTAACCTGGCGGGTAATTTTAACGTAAAATTAATATTTCTATTTAAAAAAAAACTTGAAAAATATCTATAAATTTCTAACTACTCCACGTGCATTAAAAAAATCTGCTTGCATTGCCTTCTAATGAAAACATCTTCAAAGTGAATGTTCAACACTGCAAGGAAGTGCATCATTGAGAAAGTTGATTTACCAACTACAGCACAAACACATCCCTTTACCCTACAAAACACCAGGAAAGAAATATAGATTGATATAATCTACCTTATAACATGCAAATGCAAACCCTCATTGCCAAAGAGTTGTTCTTAGTATTATTAGACAAACACTTCCATAAAATCCTAAATCAAAACAATATTGAATTATTCTATTCTATCACGAGTAATTTCACCCAAATTACAGTTACAGCTAATCTAACTAAATCAAAAACACAACATGACTTCATACTCAAACTAGCACGATTATCCTGAAAGCTGTTTTCACAACTTTATACTCAACCTGGAAATGGATGAAGAAGCAATGCAGCTATACATAACTGAAGCAATTGATGTGAAAAATCAGCTAATTATCAATTATCTATGGAAGATCTTTGGCACCTGTAAAACACAATATTCATTTAAGATTGACTCTGCTTGTATGACATGGAGCCTTGTAATAATGTAGCAATAAATGATGTATATACACTAACAATAAGTCTTTGTCATAACCATGCTACAAACTTATCAAATGTAGGCACAAGAGATTATGTTCTTGTGTGTTTTGCAGAGAAGAAAAAGATGCACTATAATGTTGCTGTAGTTACTAAAATAAACGAAGTTAATAGAATAAACCACAAAACATATTCTGATCAGAAGTTTTGTGCAACTCAAATTCAGGATTGCAAAAGATTCTGAAATATGCACACATGAATGGGATGAGATGGTATTCATTTTGCTTACTCCGTACAACAATAGGAGAACAAAATGTCGACAGCAGAAACTTGTATTTCCTCTTGAACTATCAGCCTATAAGTTAAAATAAATGCAAGGACATGGTATGGATCAATAAACTCTATTTAAAGGCAACAAACCAAAGTGACAGTCAATCTTATTTGAAGTTACTCTATTAAAATACATGATTGGAACTGAAAATTTAAATGATGCCAATGTAATTCTTGAATTATCCTACAATTACTGGTGTTCCAACATGCCTCATTGTATGTTCCAGTTTGCCTTACTGTGCAAGTTCAACGTTTAGGCTTGGGTAAAAAAAAAGTCCCTTTTCTCAGGAATCTCTCTGAACGTGTTTGTTGAGTTTGTTGTACACAAGGATGCCTGTGTAGTAGATTTATCTACCTCTTATGTAATACATTTATAAATTTAACAGTGTTCTAAAAAGAAAAAAGCATGCACTCTTGTGAAATTTGTTCCAGTTATCCTACCTTCCTCTACCACCTGTATGTCCACACATAAGTATTTATGTATACATATGCATCCAGACACATGCACGTGCATGCACGCATGCATGCACACACACACACATGCTTACACGTTTGTGCTCAGTTCAGCTGGTTCTTTTTAACCATTAGCTTAGTCTTAAACTTTTCCCTTGTTGGTTCATTTCTCATTCTTTGCAGGTAACATAGCATTCTTTTTCTTGTTGTTTTAAGTCATCTATTTTGTTCCATTGTGAATGCTGTTTATATGTTAAGTGAGAACAAAATGCATAGTAAAAAAAAAAAAATGGCTGTAATGTCAAAAGACAATGATAACAATAAATTTGAATATTTTCCTTGTCTTACTGTTATGAAAGTGAATATGAAGATGAAAGTGTTTCCCTTCACAAAAAAAAAAAAAAAGGAAAAGATGTTTTCATAGAAAATGAAATTGTTAAAGAACATATGCTTCCCTTCTGAGTGGTTGGCGTTAGGAAGGGCATCCAGCTGTAGAAACTCTGCCAAATTAGATTGGAGCCTGGTGTAGCCATCTGGTTGCACCAGTCCTCAGTCAAATCGTCCAACCCATGCTAGCATGGAAAGCGGACGTTAAACGATGATGATGATGATGATGATGAAGAAAGTAAGAAATGATTCAAACACATGCAGACCAAAATTCTTTTCTATCCACTGGTCAAAATAAAACTTTTATTCTCTGGCATAAAATCTTAGAGCTGTTTTAGACTAATTTTTGTGTGCAGATTCCAAAACTGACTTCAGATTTGCTCCATCACATTACATTTTTGTGCTACCGGTATATACCTTTATTTACCTGGTGCATAGCAAAAGTTTACTTTACACTACTTTTTGTGAGGATTTTGGCTGGTTTGTCATGCTAATTTTGAATAATATGTTCAAGCCGAGTTTTGCTTTAAAACCATTTCTCTTCTTTTCAGGTGTGAACTAAACCACTATGATTTACTTAAGGATACAACATCAAAAAGGAGGACGTGCTATAATGACCTCAATATTTTCTGTTACATCTGTGGAAACATTACTCCACAAGCTCAAAGGCACAACATTAATAACTTTGTCAAGAAGATGTATCTTGTTTACTTTAAAGTAGCACTTGGAAACCTGAACAAAACCTGGGTGCAAAACCTGTGTTGAAACTTGGTATAATGAAACAATTCATCAAAGCTTTTGATCACAGTGGAGATTGCTTCAGATATATATGTACAACCTTTCCAAGTCTCAGTGACAAGAAGAAGAGGACAGGAATATTTGACTGACCTCAAATAAGAACATTCCTCAGGGAATCTACATTTTGTTACAACAATGAGAGCAGCTGAGGCTAGAGCTTGGAACACCTTCTTTGATGTGGTGCTGATTTCCTTGGAAACAAGAAAACTGTCAATTATCAAGAGATTGTGAAAGAACTGCTCTTGAGTTTGCAAGCATTTGGATGTAGAATGAACATTAAATTGCACTACCTACACAGTCACTTGGGTAAGTTTCCAGAGAACTTGGGTGATGTTAGTGAAGAACAAGGTGAACACTTTCATCAAGACATAAAAGTAATGGAAGAATGCTACCAAGGCAGATGGAACTCAAACATGATGGCAGATTACTGCTGGAGCTTGATGTGAGACATTCCAGAAGCTGTGCACAAGAAATTGACAAAAAAGAGGAAGTTCTTGCAGTAATGAAATGATCAGAATGAATGACCACAATGAATAAAGATTTTGTATTCAGATTTTGTTATCACCAAGCTTAATTCTTACATGCTAATGTGCATTTACTCCCACGACTTTGTAATTTGATTTATTAGATTTTTAAAAAATGACATATTGTCTATCAAAAATGCATCTACGTATATTTGATTCTACCTTTATGAGCATTAAATAGCTGTTTCTAGCAAACCTAAAAGATTTTATATCTCAAAAATCTGATGTGATAGGCGAAATCTGATGCCAGATTTGGATTCAGCACCCCAAAATTAGGTAAAAACTGTTGATAAACCTTGTGTTGGAAAATATGTGTTGATCAGTGTAATGGATGGAAAACGGTCTGTAAATCCAAGTGTAAATCTGAACCTCTGTGCTTCACTGGTACATATTTTTATTGACCCCAAAAAGATGAAAGGAAAAGTCGACCTTGGTAGAATTTGAACTCTGAACATAAAGACAGGAGAAATGTCGATAAGCATTTTTCTCGGCAGGATAATGATTCTGTCAACTCACTGCCTTACAGTGTAATTAAATTACAATATTGTTTAACTTGTCTTTACAGCTGAAAATCCAAGATATACATGCAGTAAATATTTCCACAATAAGCAATTAAGTTGAATCCTGAATGTATCCATGATGTTCTGGTATATAAGATCACATGTTAGCTTTCTTTATCATACATGTTTGGATTGTGTAGTAATCAGACGAGCCTTTGAAGCGTATCATGCACAATCTGGCAATTGTTCAGGCCCAAATGACATGGTTATACTCTGTGAGTTCATAAGAAAGAGAAAAACAAGAAAATATTTCAAGAAAAACGAGACGAAAATGTTAAGTAGAGGGCAAAAATTATTTCCCTTTAACTGATTAAATAAAGACTATCATTATTGTTGATTATTGTTTACATCTATGATAACTACACCTAGTGGGAGTAGTCAAACAGGAGCTAGACTTAAGCGAGTTAAATTATGTTGAATCTGATGAGTTGTGTCTTCCAGTTCGATAACAGAAACTTGTGGAAATGCATACATCAAGCATGCATAGTTAGCTCAGTCTTGTTCAAAGTCAAAGTCACCTCTGTTCTGCTAAATAAGGGAGCCAAAAGAAAATTTATATTAAACTGTGTGAAAGAGAATTCAAAAAACTATATGCCAATCATCAGTAGCACGTAGACAAAAAGGAAGCCAGAAAGCTAGCAAGCTGCATACATTAATATAGCTGAAAAAATACACGCCCTTATTAGATTGAACTGCACTAGCCTTCAAAATGCGAGATGAAAAAGTTACCAGATTAGATACACAGATTAGATACACAGCTTAGAGAAGTTTAGCTTTTCTACCATTCAACAACCTCCTACTAGGTTTCAGGTGTAAGCACAATATTAACAATATTTTTAATTTAACAGATTAAAGAATTATAACCTTTGCCCTGCCCTTTCCCTTAACATTTTCCCATAATTTTTTTCTTTCCTTGCTTTATAGAATAGCCATGAAGTTTGAGCCTGACCAATTTCCATGATACACTATAAAAATCGATTGAATTACTACGCGATCCAAGCATGAAACTTGAAGTAGCTCACATATAACCTCTATGTTCATTTAATGATAGCTATTTTCACTGGATTGAATACTTCTTTTTACTGATTCGACAATGAACAGTATACCCCGTCACACACACTTTTTTTCATATGAGCTTGAGTATAGGTGTACATGTGTATCAACATAAGAACATGTGTGTATCTGTGTATCTCTGTGTGTGTGTATGCACATTAACTTGAACATGTGTTGAAATTAACTGTTAAAATTGAACATCCACTCATACATACACACACACATGTGGAGCCCCCAACATACATAAACACACACATGCATGCACACACACACACTCATACAGACACACATATATATGCATACACAAACAACTGTAATATAAACAACACTATTACTAATACTGGAAGTTTTTGACATTTGACCAATTTTTTTATCTGCAAATTTTCCTAATTTTTATCTATCTTGTTTACTAAACAAATCAGAGAAAGAGAAAGAGAAAGTGAAAAAGAAAGAGTGAGAGAGGGAAAAAGAAAGAGAGTGAGAAAGAAAGAGAAGAATTGATTCCGTGATGTCATTGGTACCTTACTTATCAATCCCAGAATGAAGATGGGCAAAGTTGACGTGGTACTTTGGACATGTGTCTTCTGCTATAACCTCGGGTCGAGCAAAGCCTTATGAGTGGATTTGGTAGGCAGAAACTGAAAGAAGCCTGTTGTATATATATGTGTGTGTATATATTTATGTGTGCGTGTGTCTGTGTATGCCCCCCCCCCCCCGCCATCACTTGACAACTGATGCTGGTGTGTATATGTCCCTGTTCAGCAAAAGAGATGATAGAATAAGTACTAGGCTTACAAAGAATAAGTTCTGGGATTGATTTCTTTGACTAAAACCCTTTATGGTGGTGCTCCAGCATGGCCGCAGTCAGATGACTGAAACAATTAAAAGAATAAAAGAATACACACATACACACAAACACACGCACATACATATGTGTGTGTGTGTGTGTGTACATATATTATTGGTCAGTTGTCCATAAGTCAAGAAAAAGTACACTCTAAAAGAGAATCTGAGAGGTTATATTTTTATATTGCCAAGAAGTATATTCGTGGTTATAGCATATAACCGGGTCAGAAAGTTACCATTGTGGCTGTGTGGTGAGAAGCTTGCTTCCCAACCACATTGTTCCGGGTTCAGTCTCACTGTGTGGCATCTTGGGGAAGTGTCTTCTACTATAGCCTCAAGCTGACCAAAGCCTTATGAGTGGATTGGTAGACAGAAACTGGAAGAAGACCATCATATATATATATATATATATATATATATATATATATATATATATATATACAAGGTTGGCCAAAAGTCAACCAACAGTAAATCAAAATTCCATAAGTACTATCTGTAATTCTGTATTGACTCGAAAAATGTGTTGCTCAAGCAAGATTTCAGTTTGGACAATTTTCATGATGTTTTATTAAATTTTTATAATGCTTTTATTAAATTCATTTAGTTGTTAAACATAAATTTTGGAATTAAATGGTTTTGATTTACTGTTAGGTGACTTTTGGTCAACCCTGTATATATATCTTATACATAAATAGCAATTTCAGTCTGTCTGTTACCATCTTGCTGCCTAGACCAATGAACTAATCTTGATGCAACTTTGCATACACATTAAACTAACATCCAGTGGCACATATTTACAAATCAATAACACATCTACTGATATGAATTAAGTAAGGCTTCTGTAAGGCTCAGCCATGCACTCCTTCATGTAAACAACATGCGACCTTTGTGAGAACAACTCAGCTTTACAAAAGGAAAACAATTCTGCATGTAGCACCCGTACGACACACTAAGGTCACATTAAGGACACAGTCACCTGCAGGATTCATGGATAGGACATGGAACAATGCAATGACCAATGACCTGGAAGTTGCTTCACCATGAGATTAATTTGATGAATTAAATCCAAATAACCAAAACATCTTAATCATTTTTATCATGCCACGCTACGATAAATTACGATACGCAACAACGCCAGCTATAATACACAGACTATTTGTCAATGTATTTGTAAATCTATCTATTTATCTAATTTATTTTACCCAGATGCATATTCATTTGTTAGAATAATATAGGGACATTCCTTATTCACCTACCAATCGAATTAATAGTTTGTAATACCTATTTTTAGCAATAAACTATTACCATAAACGATGGGTTGGGCATAACTGAATAAGATGAGAACTGAACAAGAAACAGGATAGGACATGGAACGGTGTAATGGTAAACGGGAACTGAGAATAACCCTCGCTTTCCCAGTCAACTCATTTATTTTACTTAGATGCATATTCATTTCTTAAAATAATATAGGGACATTCTTTTTTCTTTCGAGCGAAATCGTTGCCAGTGCCCCTGGACTGGCTCTTGTGCGGGTGGCACATGAAATGCACCATTTTGAGCGTGGCCGTTGCCAGTACCACCTGACTGGCCTTCGTGCGGGTGACACGTAAAAGCACCCACTACACTCTCTGAGTGGTTGGCGTTAGGAAGGGCATCCAGCTGTAGAAACTCTGCCAAATCAGATTGGAGCCTGGTGTAGCCATCTGGTTTCACCAGTCCTCAGTCAAATCGGCCAACCCATGCTAGCATGGAAAGCGGACGTTAAACGACGACAACGACGACGACGACATACCTTATTCACCCAATAATCGTATTAATAATCTGTAATATCTATTTTTAGCAATAAGCTATTACCATAAAGGTTAATAAAATATTTAAAGGCTTAATTACACCTGATTCTAAAATTTATATATGAACATAGGATTGGGGATAGGAATGGGAGCGGAACTGAACAGGGAATGGGACAGAACTGAAACGATGTAATGGGATCAGGAGCTGTAAATAACCCCCGCTTTTCCAGGTATTACCACATAACTCAGCTAGTATATATATATATATATATATATATATATATATATTCGTTTATATTTATATAAAGGGCATTATAACAGAAAAATAATAACGCCACACAGTGGACTTCTCAAAATGACCACATTTAGTACCTAGCCCTTTATATAAATATAAACGAATAATTATATTCTTGGGAATAGAAATTTCCCTTATGAATTTTTTTACACACTGGCTTCTTGATAAAATTCTTGTAAAAGAGTTTCATCCTTTTTTGAATTTATATATATATATATATATATATATATATACACATATATAATGAAGAAATAAATGATATATTTATCCACTTTATACTGCTCTACCAAGAAGCGCTCCAATTGAGGTTCAGGAATATAAAATTAAGGAGAGAAATTATATACACCGATTTATTTATTTCCTTCTTAATTTTTTGTATACATATATATATATGTATGTTGTTGTATTTGGGGATGGTCATATTGTCAGTTTAGCCATATTATATATATATATATATATATATATATATATATATATATATATATTTTATTTGTTAGAATAATATAGGGACATTCCTTATTCACTCACCAATCAAATTAATAGTTTGTAATATATATATATATATATATATATATATATATATATATATATATATGTATGTATGTATGCATGTATATGTATATAAAGCACTGAGAAAAGTTTGAAAATGTATAAAATTTTTATTTAATTATATATGCTTTTTGTTTAATTTAAACAAATTTAACTTTTTAACATAAAGAATGAAGAGTAATATTGTATGTATTTGTATGTATGAAAATGAAAATAAAAAAGTACGTTTTTACACAATGTTTACATATACATGTTTAACTGAGTATATATATATATATTTTGATGTGCATATTTATAAGGTAAGTTTGACAGATATAATACAAGTAAAAATGAAAGAAGGAACAAAAAATGGATCACATGTTATTTCAAGTCGTGCATAGAAAAAAATTTTATTGTATACATTTTTTTTTTTTTTTTTTTGTGCTGCAATTAAAACAGGTTTTGTAGTCGAAGTTTTTAAAAGTTACATTTGGCTGACCAGGATTCGGTTTACACTGATGTTCAGCTTACATACACACACACACTCAGAGAACATATAGATGTACATACATGCTTCCACTTATACATAAAGGAGAGAAGGAATATCAGCCTACATACATTCAAGAGGTAATACATAAGGAGGACATTTGTGTAAACATATTAACAGCTATGTTTCTGTTCATTTCCAATCTGAGCAGTTATTGGACGGAGGCATAAAATGAGGGAGGGAAGTCATAACAGCAGAATGTATTGAGAAATGTGTAAATGGACTTGATAGATTACTGGGCTATGTCTTAGAGAAATCACATTATTGTTGATGATATAGCATTCTACTGCAGCTATATGACGTGTTTGCAACAAAGTGATATACGATGATGATTCACTCCTGAACTGAAATAGGCTCCCAGCCTCTGTATCATGAATGGTTATGCAGACCACTCCTAACGAAAGCCAGAGCTTCCTTCATCCACTACATAAAAAGTATTAAGAAAACATGTTGTTTAGATATACTTTTATTTTAGCTGTTTACAAAGATCACAAATTTCCTTATTTAAATCATGAATCATATTCCTTTCGATAATATCAATATGATTACAAAACTTCTTTGCAGACGATGTTTTCTGTTTGGTTGACACTAATTTGCAAATTACTGGAGTCTGTCAGTCTACTCACAGTGACGTATAACTGGCCATGTGTAAACATCAGAGAGGGTAAAAGTACACCTACACCATCTAAAGTCTGACCCTGTACCTTGTTTGCTGTGAATGTGTGAGTGTAATCTTTAGGTTTACAAAAAATCAAACAAAGACTTACCTCTCACTGTTCTATACAAATAATGTCTGGATGTTCTGGTACCATGGGTTATTTTGATTGACAAAACTGAGATGCAAACAACAGCTGCTTTGATTAGCCATTTTGAATCCTGAGATTGACACACTTCAATAACCACCAAATAATCACACACACTATATACTGACACACACTTTTTCCAATTTATTTTTGCTATTAACCGTCCTCATGTCCCCTTTGAATCTACGATGGGGCCACGAACTATGCAATGAAAATCCCAGAGCTGCTCATGGTGAATTTTTAATAAAAATGCAAAGGTGGTTTATCAATTCAAAAATCGATACCCATGAAATAATCATACTTTCTGATTTTTTAATGCTAAAAACCTTCCTGACAATCAACTTTATAATCCCCAAAAATATTGTAGCCATTAGTCCAACTATCTGGATGTGAAGAGGGAACAGACAAAGAGACGGACAGACATAACACCCATTATGTGTGTGTGTTGGCACTCCGCCGCTTACGACGTCGAGGGTTCCAGTTGATCTGATCAACGGAACAGCCTGCTCGTGAAATTAACATGCAAGTGGCTGAGCACTCCACAGGCACGTGTACCCTTAACGTAGTTCTCGGGGATATTCAGCGTGACACAGTGTGACAAGGCTGACCCTTTGAATTACAGGCACAACAGAAACAGGAAGTAAGAGTGAGATAAAGTTGTGGTAAAAGAGTACAGCAGGGTTTGCCACCATCCCCTGCCGGAGCCTCGTGGAGCTTTAGGTGTTTTCGCTCAATAAACACTCACAACACCCGGTCTGGGAATCGAAACCGCGATCTTATGACCACGAGTCCGCTGCTCTAACCATTGGGCCATTGCGCCTCCACTAACACCCATTATAGTAAGATAGCAAATCTGCCCATCTAAGATGGGAAATAATAGGATAGTATCACAAATCTAAACCCTCTAAATTCACAAACTATATGGTGGGGGAAATCCAGAGTTAATCCTCATTGCTGGAATTTTAACAAAAAAAAAAAATCAAAGGTGATTTATTAATACAAAACCCAATATCCACTAAATAATCATACTTTTTCACATTTTTTCCACTAAGAACCTTCCTGATTACCTCCCTCATAATCCCGAAAAACATTGTGACCATTTGTCCAGCTGTTTGACCGTGAAGAGGGAACAGACAGACAGACAGACATAACGTCTATTATAGTAAGATTCATAACTCCTTTGTTATTATTTACTAAACTTTGTACTGATTTCAGCAGTCGGAAGGTGTTATGCATCTACAGTCAGTATTGTGAGTTAACTAAAGTATAGTGCATTGAGTTCTGGTTTGTATTTGTTAATGAAATATGCTACTTCGTTGATCCATTGCTGTGTACCGTCATTCTGTCTGATGTAATATTCTTGGCAACCTTTACATGTTATAATGTAAATTAGGTTATCCTAATTTCAGGAGTGATTGTTTTAATTTTGGAGGAGGGCTCATTTTGAAGTAAAATTTGGGTAGTTACATACTTTAGAGGTTGGTTGGTTGGTAACACATACTTATTTAGGGTCTACTGTCTATGTATGTAGCTTTGCATAGGTCAATATCCTTTTTAGTGGTTTTTAGTAGTTTTACTTCTCATGCCCTTTATAATTAGATGTTTTTCCAAGATGTTCTTCATTTTTTGGTCCAAGTAATAATACTGATACTTATAGACAGTTGTTGGTGGAAACTTTGGTGTTCCTTGAGTTAAAAGTTGAAGTATAAGGAATAGTATTTTTCATTTTTGTATGTTTTGGGATTTGGTTGTTTGAATTCTTGGATGTTAACTTGTTTGGCTTTCCGAATTCTAAATTCAGTCAGTTTTATGGGTTATTTTCTTATGATAAGTACTTTTTCATTTTGTCTAAACTTTGATATATATTTGTATGGTGTTTCCACATGTTTTATGAACCTGCATCATTTATATTTACATGAGTACATATGAATAATTCAATGGAATAACGTTCATGTAACAACAAACATAATACATCATAATGTGTATGTGTGTGTGTATTTGTGTGTTGCACTGTCTATCCTCAACCATTGCTTGACAATTGGTCCCTGTAACTTAGCTGACTCCTACTTAACTGTTCAGCAAAAAAAAAAAAAAAAAAAAAAAAAAATCGATAGAATACTTACAGACTTAAAATAAGAAGTGGGAACGATTTTTTCCACTAAAAACCTTCAAGGCATTGTCCCAGCATGGCCACTGTCCAATGACTGCTAAGCGATATTAGCAAAGTAGTTCTTAGTTATTGAAAACCAAGTAAGTAAAAAGAGTTAAACTTTTGTATATCAGCACTATGTACGTGATTTGACATAACAGTTCAACAAAAGCATATTTAGAGAGGAAAAGAGAAAGTGTGAGAGAACAGTTCATTGAATAAAGTGATACAGTTTCGCATGGAATGCTGAATGACTTTTGTTTGAAGTTAAATTGGCTAACGTTTTATAAATGTAAGCCAAATTTTCTAGAAACTGCTATCAAGCTATTTGGCAGGAAAACTTGTACATTTTCTTTAAAGTTCACTGCATCGATGATAAGATGTCTGCCTGTGCTGACTACTCAAGCCATATATGCGTAGGCGTTAATGTCTTTCGTGTTGATGTAGTTGATCATAGTCCTGAGATGGGAAACTCTGAGAGTGATGGTTGAAACTCAATGGAAATCTTGCAACAATATATATATATATATATATATATATATATATATATATATATCAGCTGTCGAACGCCGACGAAGGGAAATAACCCTGAAATCCGGATACGTTCGTGCTGCAGACCGAGGTGAGAGGGATAACTTCCCTTGGCAAACAGGACACAGTCTTGTGTCGATAAGCCAGCTGGAGGAGATGTCCTCCTGGGGCTAAAAGCAACAGTAACATCCACCCCTAGGGGTCAGCCACACTTAAGTGGCAATATACTACACTTTATCGTGCAGTTACTGTTAATACTTCATTTAGAGAATTAACATTGCTTGTTTTCACCTTTTCAATATCAGTGAAGAATTTCACTGGAAAAGAAGATATAAGTTTGCCAGGTTTTTGTCTCTCTCACCAATGTCATCAGCTGTCGAACGCCGACGAAGGGAAATAACCCTGAAATCCGGATACGTTCGTGCTGCAGACCGAGGTGAGAGGGATAACTTCCCTTGGCAAACAGGACACAGTCGTGTGTCGATAAGCCAGCTGGAGGAGATGTCCTCCTGGGGCTAAAAGCAACAGTAACATCCACCCCTAGGGGTCAGCCACACTTAAGTGGCAATATACTACACTTTATCGTGCAGTTACTGTTAATACTTCATTTAGAGAATTAACATTGCTTGTTTTCACCTTTTCAATATCAGTGAAGAATTTCACTGGAAAAGAAGATATAAGTTTGCCAGGTTTTTGTCTCTCTCACCAAGGTCATCAGCTGTCGAACGCCGACGAAGGGAAATAACCCTGAAATCCGGATACGTTCGTGCTGCAGACCGAGGTGAGAGGGATAACTTCCCTTGGCAAACAGGACACAGTCGTGTGTCGATAAGCCAGCTGGAGGAGATGTCCTCCTGGGGCTAAAAGCAACAGTAACATCCACCCCTAGGGGTCAGCCACACTTAAGTGGCAATATACTACACTTTATCGTGCAGTTACTGTTAATACTTCATTTAGAGAATTAACATTGCTTGTTTTCACCTTTTCAATATCAGTGAAGAATTTCACTGGAAAAGAAGATATAAGTTTGCCAGGTTTTTGTCTCTCTCACCAAGGTCATCAGCTGTCGAACGCCGACGAAGGGAAATAACCCTGAAATCCGGATACGTTCGTGCTGCAGACCGAAGTGAGAGGGATAACTTCCCTTGGCAAACAGGACACAGTCGTGTGTCGATAAGCCAGCTGGAGGAGATGTCCTCCTGGGGCTAAAAGCAACAGTAACATCCAACCCTAGGGGTCAGCCACACTTAAGTGGCAATATACTACACTTTATCGTGCAGTTACTGTTAATACTTCATTTAGAGAATTAACATTGCTTGTTTTCACCTTTTCAATATCAGTGAAGAATTTCACTGGAAAAGAAGATATAAGTTTGCCAGGTTTTTGTCTCTCTCACCAAGGTCATCAGCTGTCGAACGCCGACGAAGGGAAATAACCCTGAAATCCGGATACGTTCGTGCTGCAGACCGAGGTGAGAGGGATAACTTCCCTTGGCAAACAGGACACAGTCGTGTGTCGATAAGCCAGCTGGAGGAGATGTCCTCCTGGGGCTAAAAGCAACAGTAACATCTACCCCTAGGGGTCAGCCACACTTAAGTGGCAATATACTACACTTTATCGTGCAGTTACTGTTAATACTTCATTTAGAGAATTAGCATTGCTTATATATATATATATATATATATATATATATATATATATATATATATATATATATATATATATATATATATATATATATATATATATATATATATATATATATATATATATATATATATATATATATATATATATAAATATAAATAAATATATATATAGTGGCTGTGTGGTAAGTAGCCTGCTTACCAACCACATGGTTCTGGGTTCAGTCCCACTGTGTGGCATCTTGGGCAAGTGTCTTCTACTATAGCCTCGGGCCGACCAAAGCCTTGTGAGTGGATTTGGGAGACGGAAACTGAAAGAAGCCCGTCGTATATATGTATATATATATATATATGTATGTGTGTATGTGTTTGTGTGTCTGTGTTTATCCCCCCAACATCGCTTGACAACTGATGCTGGTGTGTTTAGGTCCCCGTAACTTAGCGGTTTGGCAAAAGAGACCAATAGAATAAGTACTAGGCTTCCAAAGAATAAGTCCTGGGGTCGATTTGCTTGACTAAAGGTGGTGCTCCAGCATGGCCACAGTCAAAAGACTGAAACAAGTAAAAGAGTAAAAAGAGTATATACATATATTAAATCGTAAAATGAAAACAGAACACAAAGGATTCCGTGGTACACATGTTTCAAGCTTTATACACAAACTGTTGTTGCATCATTTTATGAGTATATAATTGATAGAAAGGATGGTTTAAAGCTATCTTCAGCCGCAAACATTTTCAGTCCCAAGATTACATCACAAAGAAAAAATCACAAAGAAAAAAGCACAAAGAAAAAAGAAAAAGAGAGAGAAAAAGGAAAAGTCCACTTATTAGAATCCATTGTAATATGCTTATCCTTTAAATTGTTATATCTGCACAAATGTTCCTTGGTATTCAAAAATATGTCCATATTGTACCACAATTCAGGGTAGAGTGAATGATAAATAAATTGGATTGTATATAACTAACATATATGAGCTAGAAGGAGAAGATCAGAAATGAAAAAAGTTAGAGGTTAAAACAATATAAAATACGAAATAAAACAATATAAAATAAGAGATAAAATATAAAAATAATAGAAGTCAAATAGGGGAGTAATATAAGAAAAAAATACGGATAATAAAGTAAGGTGCATATAAAAAAAAGATTTAGTAGGGTTGGAATAAAGTAATAAAGGAAATAAAGGAATTGGGATAAAGAAATAGAAGAAATAAAAGAAATGGAATAAAAGAATAAAGAAAATGAGGTATAAGAAAAAAAACTATAAAGTAGAAAAAGAGATAAAGAGATAAGATACTAAATGGCAGAAAAACATGATGCTGTCTTGGCCAGGATTGCGGGGGGGGGGGGGGGGGGGTCATAAATAATTTCTTAGCTAGACTAGGGTTGAAATATGATATCCTTGAGATGAGTGGTCAGTTTACCCAAAACACAACACGCCCTGTGTACTAGTGATTTTGTCAGCTCTCTACCTAATGATAATAATAATCCTTTCTACTAAAAGCACAAAGCCTGAAATTTTGGGGAAGGGGACAAGTCGATTACATCGACCTCATTGTTTCACTGGTACTTAATTTATCGAGCCTGAAAGGATGAAAGACAAAGTCAGCCTTAGCGGAATTTGAACTCAGAACATAAAGACATGAAATGCCACTAAGCATTTTGCTTGGCAAGCTAACAATTCTGCCATCTAGCTGTTTTTACACAGACATACATATTAATACTTGTACACAAACGTTTGTGTAAGATGGTATACATTTGTATACCAGCTTTAGATTGGTATACTATTATAAATTCAAAATAAGATATACAGGGTGGCCTAAAAATCTCTTTTCACATTCATATATTAACAGTTTAGATCTTAATTATAAAAAAATATGAAACCATTATTCTATGCTAATTTAGTTAATTTTGTCAAGCTCATTTTTCAATTTGTAAGATAGAAATTTAAATGAAAAAAAAGGTTTTAAAAGAAATTTAAAGTGACTATGTGATAACTGTAAACCTACTTTTGGGCCACCCTGTATAGAAGAACTAAAGTCTTATACTCACCTCAATGCAGTATGCCAGTATGACTGCAGTCTAAAGTAACAAGTAAAACAAATAAAAGATAAAAGATATACTCTTATGCGAAAACACATTTATACTCCTATATCTATATAAATATATATGTGCACAGAATATAGTTATATAGACTTACCCACACATATATATCTTTAATTACACCCCAACAGATGTATATAGAGATGTAACACTAATAGCTTACATTTATCTGTTCAGTAGACACACTCACACACACACACACACACACACACAAACATACACAAACATATACACACACATGCATCAAATGTAAATTTGATGACATTTACATACACACACTCTTGCACTCACACACACTTGCACACTCATACGCATACAAATATACATGCTTATGTGTGTGTGTGTGTGTGCACGTGTCTATACACATACATATATATATATTTTTACACACACACATTTGTTACATACACATGTGTAAACATATACAAACACTCGCACACATACACAAATATAGAAGCACCCACGAAAGTGTGCATATACATGTGTATAAATATAGCAATTAGTGTTTTTAATCAATTAAAGTTTGTAGAAAATGACAACACATTGACTGATGATGGTCCTCTATTTAGTGATGGTGGAACATACTACATTAGTAGAGTGAAATTTATCAGTCAATTATTAATCATTTATTAATCAAGTAACACTTTAGCAGCTGATTCAGCCATAGATTACATCACTGTTATGTATGGCCTTTAGAGTCTAAAACTGATTGAGTAAGCTGCTGAGGTGAAAATTGAAGCTCCAGACAAATCTAATATTATGTGCATCTGTATGTGTCCTTACATATATACACACACACATGCCCACCCCTGCATATATACATATATATATATATATATATATATATATATACACACACACACACATACACACACATATATATATATATACATATATATACATACATACATACGTATATATATATATATATATATATATATATATATATATATATACGTACACACACACACACACACACACACACACACACACACACATATATATGAAACATTGATTAGAGAACAAACATCAAATTTGAGTCAATCACTTTATATAACACCACACTTCCATACCTTTGACCATATATAAATATTACCATGGCCTTTAACATATAAAGAATACATATATAAAAAAACACAGAAGGTAAAAAATATGGATCTTTTTCAAAACGGGGGCACCAGTTTTCATTAATGTTTTATGTAATGTTTTTGGTACTGAAAGACTTTCAAACTTCGTATACTTATCTATTTTGTGTTATAGAACAGAAAAAAATTTTTGTATTCGGATTTATTTCATGTAAAAAATTGTCTTATTTCGATAATTTCAACCAATCACTGACAAGTATTCAACTGTTTACACTTACTCCTTTGGCACTTTAAGCGGTGTAAAGCGTATTTAATCTCCATAACTTCTGACATTTTGCAGAGGCAACACACGTGTGTTCGTTTTCCCTAACCCTAACCCTAACCCTAACCCTAATTGACATGCTCCTTCCCTCAAAAACTATGCCTTGTGCCTATAATAGAAAGGTTTATTAGCTACTGCCAATATGCTTCAGCCATTTTTTGACAAGGAATTAATAATTTTATCACCGCCGAGAATCGTTTGTTTACGTACTCAGCACTTAATTTTTACGGCTGAATGGACGTCAGTCATTGGTTGAAATTACAGAATTACGACAACTTTAACATGAAATAACTTGTGATGTACGTTTTTTTGTTAAGAAGACTAAGAGAGAAAGATGATTTATATGACACATTCTACCAGTGTCCCAAGTTTCAAAGTGTTTTGTTATGAAAATACTGGTGTCCCCGTTTTGAACAGGATCCAAAAATATATATGCAAATAAAAATACAAATACATAGAATGGCCGATCAAGAAGGTATATACAATCGGCAAAAAATTCTAAAGCGTGTCATGCGACTAAAAATCTAAATAAGATATCAATTGACTAAAAAAAATTTTTTTTTACTCCCCTCAATTAAAAATATGTAAAAAAAGTTCATTTCATAAAAAACCATAGTAGATTGGAGTCCAGGAGCATAAGAGAGATCCACAAAATCAAGTCAAACACATCTATGGCCATTTCAGGAGTTCACTGCCCTGGTTCAATTACAATTTAAGGTGCATCTCAGCAATGACCCCACTCATTAGGATGAACAGGAATCTCAACTATTAGCCATTCATGGGAGTTACAACATGGCTGCTAACCTAATTTAAAGATAATAATCTATCGCAGAACCAGTTCAAATTTTCTAACACACACACAAATAAAAAAATTTTATTTTATTTCATTGCTAAATATGTAAGTGGCTGCTAATCATAGAATTTTTACTATCCGGTTTCATAACCCAGTAAAACTAAATATTTACCACATCTTGTTTTACTTCTATAAACTTTCAGAAAAGTAGAAGAAAACTTATGGTTGCAAAAAGGGATTACCTCTGTAAATTTATTTAAATGTTTTAGGCCCAAAGGACCTAAGGATGGCAAGAGATTCCCTTATACACAACTTACATTTATTAATATTAACTCTAAAATAAGGGGCCCTCGAGATAACAGACCATTCAAGAGTGTAACTTTTTTATTCCTCTTTAAACCGTGTACATAAGAGGCAAGTGTAGTGAAGTTTTCCGTTCAAAAACGAGTTCATGTAGGCCCTATATTTTGCCTTAAAATTGACAGTACTGCTTATGTAAAACCTATCCAAATTACCCACCTCTTTAACAACACATTTATAAATAACATTTGTAGTCAGACAGAATCCGTCAAGGGGACATAAGCAAGGGTTTCTACAATTACAGGATTTACCAGAACCACCCACATCCCTATTACTAATACTAACATTACTTATCTGGCTTCCAGAATTCTTGTCTTCAGATATATTTTTACAGAGGGTTAACCCTTTAGTGTTCAAACTGGTCAAAATTAATTCCCCTTTATTTGTTCAAGCCAGCCATATTTGGCCGTATCTGACTGCTCTACAAAATTGCTAAAAAAATAAACAAATCACATTATTGAATTCTCGTAGCTTTGAGATAATGCGAGATGAAGCCTTTCCTGCCTTTATTCAAGTATAAATACTGTGAAATTGTTTAGACCACATGGTTTTTTTCAACATTTGAAGAGAAGTAAGTACCTTAGTTGTTAAAGAAATGGTGTCAGCAAGTAGTGATTCTGACTTTGAAGGTATTATTCTTGTCGATATAGAAAATATAAATGAAAACAAGAGTATTTTGTCTCCAGATGAATCTGATATCGATATTAGTGATTATTCATCGGATGAGGAAGATTTTGAGAACAAAAGTGATGAAAATGAAAGTGATGAAAATGATATCGTAAATATGGCAACATGGTCAAAGATTACAACACCAATCACTATTCCTGATTTCACAGAAAACACTGGTCCACAACACAATTTACCACCTGATGCTCAACCATTGGACTATCTATTTTTATTTTTACCAAAAAGTTTTTTTGAAAATGTTGCGGAGGAAACAAACAAATATGCACAATCTTTATCTTCTAGTCATGGAAGAGATGATTCACTATGGAGCCAACTTATACTGCAGAAATGAGAGCATTTTTCACAATTAATATTATATTTGGTGTTAAACAGCTTCCTTGACTGTAGAACAACTAGAGTCCTGATATAAGGTATGGTGATCCATATATCTCAAGTATAATGTCAAAGATGAGGTATTCAAAAATATCTCAGTATTTGCATTTAACTGATTCTGCTAATGCCCCCAACAAAAACGATCCAAACTACGATCCCCTGTACAAAGTAAGTCCTGTAATTGATTTACTTGTTAATAATTATAAAATTGTGTATCTACCTGGGAAAAATCTCAGTGTAGATGAAGCCATGATAGGTTATAAGGGTAGAGTACATTTTCGACAGTACATGCTTGCCAAACTTACTAAATGGGGGATCAAGGTATGGGAAGTTTGTGAATCAGCGACTGGATATTGTGTAAACTTCGATGTTTACACAGGTAGAAAATATAATGGAAACAGACCATATGATGTTGTATGGTCTCTTACTGAACCATTTCACCATCAGCACTGACACCTCTATTTTGCCTAGTTTTTTTTCTTCAGTGGCTTTGGCAGAAAATCTTGCCCTTGTAAGTACTTACATGTGCAGTACTGTTATGAGAAACCGTAAAGGTTTACCCTGTCAAATGAAAACAAAATTTAAAAAAAGAGGGGACATTTTACAAATGCAAAAAGAAAATTTTTTAGTTACTGCTTTCAAAGACAAAAGACATTTTATTTCTGTCTTCTAATGAACAACCTGGTGTTGGCGCTGAGGGAAAACCCCTACTGAATATTTGTTATAACAAATATATGGATGGGATTGATAAATCCGACCAATATTGGGCATATTACCCAGTTGGTCGACCTGGGAAGAAATGGTAGAGGTACGTTTTGTGGTTTTTAGTTAATTTAACTATAGTAAATTCATATATTGTATATGTAAAAAGCCACAAGGTACCTCCACCACCAAAGGACTACGACCACTTGAAATTTCAGGTTGACATCACATCTCAGTTACATGAGGGCTTTTCTTCTAGAAAGCACAGAACTGGGAGAAAAGCAAAATTAACTGAGGTGGATGTCAACAGAGAAAATATTGACTTTCATAAAGTCAAAAAGATAAAAGGAAGGAAAAAAGTTTGCAGACTCTGTTCGCTGCAAAAAAGAAAACTGAAAAAAAGAAAAACTGCAAAAGGGTATCAAATTGAGACTTCATATATGTGTTCCTTTTGCAAAGTGCCCTTGTGCTTTAGACAGTTTCATGAGAGAAATATGTCATAACGATATTATTTTGTATATTCCTTTTCATTTTATTACAAATATAATGTGAAAGTGAGAAATACATATTAATTTTCAGTATGTTAAACACCTGTATTCACCCTTGTCTCACCTGTTAATGAGATTTTTTTATTAGATGCATTCTGTTACATAAATGAATTCATTAAATTGTATAAGAATATAATGGGATATTGACTAGTAAAAGAGTTTTGTACTTTATTTTCAATGAAAACGTTTGAATGCAATATAGAAAAAGAATAAAATCTTGTACCAATTACACCTGCATTTTAATTAATTCAAATTAATGTACCTCATCTTGAAAAATGTAAAATTGTTGGCGGTTGACATCTGGGATAATTTTAGTAACAAATCAAACAGGTAAGATGTATTAAGAATATGAATTTTAGTGTTTATTCATAATGTTATTGTTTTTACTCCTGTTAATTAAATTTACCTGCCCATAAAAGTCAAATTTAGTCAGAAAGATCAGCTAAAATTATGTAACTATAAACCACTGGCCTATAAGCACCCATTTACAAAATTTCAAATCTGTATATAGAAAATTAACAAAGTTACAAGCAAATATTGTGGATACCCCACTTGAACCTGAATAAATCAAAATTAATATGAACAGATAAGCATTACATTTGATAAATTAATCTGAGAACTAAAGGGTTAATAGAGCTTACCTGCCCAATACCAGGGTTTCTAACAGAGGAATACTTCCAGTGCACTTACCCATTTAATTTGCTTCTAGGAATGTTAACTGGGAAGACAGCTTTCATGTGCAGCAGATGCACAAGGGCAATAAACACTGCAGATGCCCAGGAAACTGATTCCATCATATGCCAGGTGGAGAAACTAGAAATAGTTGATAGCTTCCGCTACCTAGGTGACCAAGTCTGTAGTGGGGGGGGGGGGGTGCTCAGAGAGCATTGCCACTAGAATAAGAATAGCCTGGGTAAAGTTCAGAAAGCTTCTACTTCTACTGGTGACAAAGGGCCTCTTGCTCAGAGTGAAAGGTAGATTGTATGATGCAAGTGTGCAAACTGCTATGCTTCACGGCAGTGAAACATGGGCTGTGACTGCTGAAGACATGCATAAGCTCGAAAGAAATGAAGCTAGTATGCTTTGCTGGATGTGTAATGTCAGTGTGCACACACCACAGAGTGTAAGTACCCTAAGAGAAATGTTGGACATAAGAAGCATCAGATGTGGTGTGCAAGAGAGACAACTGTGCTGGTATGGTCATGTGCTATGTATGGATGAGGAGAGCTATGTGAAGAAATGTCACTCCCTAACAGTGGAAGGAACCCATGCAAGAGGGATACGCAAGAAGACATGGGATGAGATGGAGAAGCATGACCTTTGAATGTTGGGCCTCACAGAGGCAATGACGAAAGACCAAGACCTCTGGAGGTATGCTATGACTGAGAAGACCCGGCAAGTAAAGTAAGATCACAGCTGTAGCCTACACCAGTGTTGCATAACCAGCCTACTTAAAAAACTACCTTTGGATCGTTGGGTGACATGCCATGCTTGAGACCTATTGAGTCAAGTAAATCAAAATCAAATCAAATCACAATCAAATGGAAATTGTAGTTGTGGCTGATGCCAATGCCACCTGACTGGCTCCCATGCTGGTAGCACACAATAAGCACCATTCATGCATGGGTCATTGACAGTACTGCCTAACTGGCTCCCCATGCCGGTGGGACATAAAAAGCACCACCTGCATGTGGCTGATGCCAGCCCCCTCATCCTGACTTGCTCCTGTGTCAGTGGCACGTAAAAAGCACCATCCAAACGTGGCCAATGCCAGTACCACTTAACTGTGCTGGTGGCATGTAAAAAGCGCCCACTACACTCTCGGAGTGGTTGGCATTAGGAAGGGCATCCAGCTGTAGATACATTGCTAGATCAGATTGGAGCCTGGTGCAGCCTCCTTGCTTGCCAGTCCCCAGTCAAACCGTCCAACCCATGCCAGCATGGAATACGGACTTTTCTCAAATTTAAAACCAGCTACTTCTTTACAAGGAGATTTCAAATAATTGAAAACAGAAGAGAACACACACACACTTTACTGATTGCACCTACTCAAATCACTTTACTGATTTCACTCGGACATGCTTTGCTTGTCTGCTGGATTTGCTGTAGTACAGCACTTAGAGAATCCAGCAAACAAACAAAACACATGCATTGCATATGTGTGATTGATAATATTTAGAACACAAGTGCTGCTTTCGATTTTGTTTTTGTGTGTGTGCATATCATCATATTGTTCATCATTGTTTAATGTCCGCTTTCCATGCTAACATGGGTTGGACGATTTGACTGAGGACTGGCAAGTCAGCAGGCTGCACCAGGCTCCAATCTGATCTGACAGACTTTCTACAGCTGGATGCCCTTCCTAACGCC
>NC_142928.1:79430284-79550284 GCF_046866305.1 Octopus bimaculoides | reverse complement strand
ATGTGGACATGCACACTCACATAAACTTGTATACACAATCATATACACACATTTATATTTACACATACACAAACATCTAAATGTTTACTTATATTTTTTTTAAAATAAAAATAAGAAATACATCTACACAAATATGCTCCCATACTTATTCACAAGTACACTCATATTTGAATATATAAACAAACCTATGTTTTAATAAATACATTTTTACACAAAAATGTCCATACATCCAAAAAGTCATACGTAAATGCATATTTATATATTTAAAAAAAAATAATATTGATAAGAGTCATGTATATATTTACTAGTAGTAATACCTGTTGTTGATCAGGTAATCCCTTTTACCCTTTTTTGGGAGCCACATTCAAAGTATTATTATATATATAATTTACTCCTCCTATATGTGTGTATTTTTATAAGAGAAAATCACGTAATAATTGAAGTAGAAGAAAAAGATCAATTTCATACATGAACTTCTGTTTCTTTATTATATGACAATAATAAGTGAGTTGTATGTGTTATTTTATTTATCAATACATTACTGGCAATCATATGATACACTTCATTTAAATAGATAATTTAATTGTTCTTGAATGTGATGATAGTAATGGCAAATTAAGGTACTGAAGTATTCATGTTGCATTAGAAGTGAATATATCTTTATAAGCAATGTTTTTTTGTTTTATTTCAGGGTGAATAAGCAAAAAGATTTGGCCATGTGAAAAGTATGGTTCTTCAAGTTGCAATCTAGCAACTTTAAATTTTTGGCCCTGACTTTTATTAATGCTCACGGCAAAAGAAACTCGGATAGGGAACTGTAACCACTTAATTTGGAACGGGACATTAGATAGTATAATTGGTATGTGAGGAATGAAGACGGTCTCACCTTTATCACAATCAGTGAGAATATTTGCCTCAATGCATAAGTTTGTTCACAATTAGTCTTGTACCATTGCATAATTTTGGTTGAGACAAATTACGCAATAACATAATAGAAGACCCTTTCTACAGCTGAAAACAATAAGGAGTTGAACCTGATGATTCTAGTGAGTTCAAAAACTCGATGGAGTAATTAACACTATCCTGATCATCAACAGCACTGTCAATTGAGTTATAAGTGCAGACTTCTCCTGCAAGTTTATTCAGTAGCATATTATTAATGTTATTTACAGCAACATTTTTTGGAACCAGAATAGCTTGTTCACTGATCCAATTTGTATTGTTGTAATTATGAAGAAGATTCAGTAAGATTTCAGCCACCAAATCATTGGTAGAATCAGCTGAATTACATATTGGATTGAATGTAAGAAACTGTTCTTCATCAATTGCAGCGAGTTTCAAAAGCTGCTCTGCAAATAGTTCAAAAGTTGAAGTGTTTTCACATGGTGCAGAAGACCTTATTAAAGCATTGTGCTCATCCACTTTTGTTCCTCTTGGAACAACTGGTAGAGTTTGTCGGAAGTCTGCTGGCAATAATACTGTGACATTTTCCATCATGGAATTACAATTTCTAATGTCTTGTAATGTTCTGTCCACAGCTTCAAAAGCTTTTTTGTGGGACATGGTACATTCATCCCAGACAATTAAGTGACATTTTTGTATTAGTTCACCCATTCCAGAATTTTTAGATATATTACAAACTGGATTTTCTTTGTTAGATAAATCTAAAGGTAACTTGAATGGGCAGTCTGATCTAATGTTGCGGCAATCCCAGCGGTAGCAGTAGCTAAAGCTATTTTATTTTCTTGACAAACTTTAGCCAGGAGAAGTTTAATTACTAATGTTTTCCCAGTACCTCCTGGAGCATCTAAAAAATAAAGTCCTCCTATGCTATTGTTAATTCTTTCTATGACAGTGGAATATGCACGATGTTGATCAGGCAGAAGCTTGGGAAGATTATCATTTATGTATATGGCTAGTTTCTCCATATCATAGGAAATTTCCCTTATTATTTCAGTGGAGAAACTGCTAAGATCCCCTCTATTAGTTAGTGGGAGACCTAAATTTTCTATAGGTTCACCTCCTATCGAAATAATTTGATCTATTTCAATCAAAGCCGTATTGTATATAGCATCAGTGAAACCAATATCTTGCTCAGGATTACTCAACTGAACTTGGTGTTTGAAATCTTCAGCAAGATCATTTCTGAACTTATTCCACAGTTCAACAGGATTACTTACTTCACAATTTTTGAGAATAATAGCAAAAAGACTTCTTAAACTCTTTGGTGTTTTTGATATTAAAGCTTCTTCCAATGTTGCTTCCCACTACTGATCATTTGCAAGCAAATCTAACTTCAAACATGCTTCTCGATATATTCTGCAAATCTCACCATCAACTTCTTTCAAACTTTCCCATGAAGTTGGTCCTCTTTTTACATGAAGAAGCATTCTGAGGTGAAAGCATTCATTTTCATTAGGATGTACAGTATATAGTCTACCAATTGTTGTACCAAACTTAATCTCAGAATGACCTTGAACCTTTGTACCGATTTTGCACCTATTACATTTATTACTCCATGTTTAATAAGAAGGAACCTCATGATATAGCAGCATTTTTGCAAAATTGTTCCCCCAACAAAGATTGAAGAAGGCTGTTAAAGTGGTATCCTTTGGATTTGAAACTTGATTTGCAGTTGTCTCAGCAGTGAAGTAAACCCTTTGACCATTTTCTAAATGCACAGAAAGTTGTTGAATGGCTGGGTGCCTTTCATGGATTGGGAATCCAAATATCTGCCAGAAGGCCTCATTACTGCTTATATATCTTCCTAATTGGTATTGTTTAACTTCGTTGTTAGTGTTTTCCTGAATGGCGAAAGAAGCAGCATCACTATCTATATTTATGTTTTTGCATACATACTTTATGCTCTTCATGGAGTTATAGTACTCTGCATTGATATAAGCATTGAAAATCTTTGATATAAGCATTGAAAGACAGAAATGGGCAATAAGAAACTATCCATCGATTGTCTACTTCACGATTTCCAACTTTGGCTCGCTCTCATCCATCTTATGCTTTCCTTCTTCTGTACATGGGATATCCATTATAACCAAATTGAGCGTGATAAATAAAATTATTTAGATAATTTTTTGTGCATTTTCCTTCCTTCATGCATGGTGACTGAGGGCTTTGAACACCACAAAGGTCATGAATAATATGAGATATCACAGTGACATAGAGTGTCCGATCAATGACAGAATCAGGGATTTCAGCTGAAATTATAGAATCAATTTGATTTGAGTTAATTTTTGTGCATAGCCAAAGTAAAATATGGGCATGAGGTAATTCCCTTTTCTGCCATTCCACTGTATACATGGAACAGTGAACTTCCTCAAAGATATACGATTTTGAAAAGAGGTGCATCGTCTTATTTAATTTTAAGTGAAAAACCTATGCTATGAGATAATGTCTATGATATGCTCATTGATCAAGAAAAATGCCATATATTTCAGGCCATTTTGGGTTACATGTAAAAGTTATAAATTAATCTGGTCTAATATATTTTCATACATATGTCATGCCATCTTATGTTCTTTCATGCATATAGCGGGGTCCACCTGTGAAGCTTGATGGAAGGATGCACTATTGCCATAGATTATTTCCATACCCATCATTATTTATGCTGCCCTGTAAGTGAATGTATGAAGCAACCCAAAGCTTTTTTGGTGTGTTCTTACATAGGTGAGTCTTTCTGATTCAATCTTGGCATACATGTCAACAACAAATTGTTGAAATAAATCCCTACTTCAATGCAATAAATTAAAACCGAAGGGTCTAAGAATAAGATGAAATGCATAAGAATCCATACACAATACAGTTTTTCTAGAATTTCTTCCTGCCTGAGAAATACCAAAGTGATATCCATCTGTTCCATATGGAAAAAGCAGAGCATCATAGAGCATCATAGGAGCGATGTGTATCACTTACCTGTTGAATGGAACAATCTCTACACTTTATAATTATATCCCATTTTCCAGTTTGTTCACCTGCTAAAATTATAACAACCCCATTAGTTTCTGGTGCATTGAAATGCCATGAATGCTCAGTTGGGGGCCTTACATCAGAATTGATCACCAATTGAAAATTTCTGCATTGTGTATTATCAAGGATACATTCGAAACTCCTGATATAATTATTATTGTTATGAAGCATTTGTTGTATTATGTCAAAGTGAAGCCCTTCATTAAGATTATACCTTGTTTCAGTTTGTTTTTGTATATTGTTGATGAAATAAACTTTATGGTCTTCATTTTCTAGTGGTAAAATACTACCAATTCAATGATATACTTGCCCTTGGATTTTAAATGTGGATATGAATCCTCCCTCATCCACAATATTTGCTCCAAATGAAGTCATTTAGATAGCATTATAATAGCATTGCATTTTTTGTAGAAAATGCTTCGAAAATGTTCCATGAAGAAACTTTTTCAGTTCTTCAAGAGGGTCAGGAAAGAAAGGTAGCATAATTTTCCTCCTCCAGCAACATAACCCAGGTGAGTAATAACATTGAGCCAACTTCAGATTCATAGCAATGATTGGGGTTGTAATTGAAAGCAGCAAGATACCATTGCTGACATGACCTACCTTCGTTGTGCCTGATCTGGTCATTTTCATGTCTATTGGCAGTTTCTTGTGGTGTTTCTTGCATATGATGTGATGCTCTTCGAAGACAACCAACTGCAAGTCATGCATTTCTTTTGTCATTGTTTTCTACTGCATGTTGAGCTGTCATTCTTTATTGGCTATCTGCAAGTCATGCATTTCTTTGATGTTTGGTTTCAGATGTGCGTTATGCTTTCTTTCTTCGTCAATCATCTGCAAGCTGTGCACATCTATCATTTCCATTTTCTGCTGCATGTTTGTGCATTCCTTCGATCTTCATTTTCTGCTGCACATCAAGCTGCCATTCTTTGTTGTCTATCTACAAGTTGTGCACTTCTTTGATGTTCAGTTTCAGATGCATGTCAAGTTTTTTTTTTCTTTGTTGATCCTCTGCAAGCTGTGCATGCCTGTCATCTTCCTTTTCTGCTGCATGTTGTGTGTTTCTTTGGTGTTCATTTTTTGACACTCTTTTTTTAGGAGACGTTTTTTTAATAAAGAATATGAGTATGTAATAGTCAAATGAAGTTACAAATGCTGTCTCCTGTCAGTGTCAGTGCTGAATTTCTGATGCTATATTTCAGGAATGCAAAGCAAGGTGTTGTGTGATAGAGAAGTTTAACTGGAGCAGTTGGCAGTTAAAGTGAAGCAGATCTGTAAGTTGGAATGCATGTTGTTGATGTGAATTTTCTTTTTGTGGGTGTGTCAATGGTTTTTGTTTCCCTGTCAAGTTCTGTCTGTGTGTGTCGTGCATCTTGCTTCACTATCGGATTCTCTCTGCCTATCTCAAAGGAGTTTGTATATCTATTTCTGAACCGACAAGCTAGAAAAATAGCTACATCATATATAACAATAGATTTACCAAATCCAGGTGACTGTGTGATGGCACTGAAAATGCCACAGGTGAAGTGGAACACCCATTTGTCATGGTTCCTTTTGACATTTGAATAGGCTGTATGCCCAAGGAGAGTTTAAAGATTGAGTTTTGAATTTGAACCAGGGTGAGACAACCCCTACAGTTTTTGCAGTTTTTAAATTCATTTTGATGGACAAGCAAGCAAACAGACACTGTCATATAGAACAATAGTTTTATCGAATCCAGGTCACTCATAATGTGAGTGAACTCGCGATGGTGCTGAAAAGGTCACAGGTCAAGTGGAACACCCATTTGTCATGGTTCCTTTTAACGTTTGAATACGCACAAGGAGAATTGAAAGATTCAGTTTCAAATCTGAACCAAGGTGAAACTACTCCAGATTTGCTGTCTTTACTTTCATTTTGACGGACAAACAGACAGCAATTCCATTTTATATATATAGATAATCATCATCATCATCATCATTTAATGCCCATTGTCAATGGTGGCATGGGATAGATGGTTTGACTGAGGCTGGCATACTGGAAGGCTGCGTCCAATCTGATTTGGCATGGTTTTCTATGGATGGATGCCTTTCATACCACTAACCACTCCAAGAGTGTAATGGGTGCTTTTACACGCCACTGGCATGGGTGCCATTTGCATGATACCAGTATCTTCCATGACTGCGATTTTGCTCAGCTTGATGGGTCTTCTCAAGCACAACATAATGCCAAAGGTCTCGGTCATTACCTCCATGAGGACCAGCATATATATATCAGCATCATTATAGTATATATATATATATATATATATATATATATATATATGTGTGTGTGTGTGTGTATATATATATATATATATATATATATTTGTTTTGCAAGATTTTTTATGTGAAATCGTGTGTTGAAACAGATGTTGTTGTACTTGGGGATGGTCATATTGCCAGTTTAGCCAATAAAAACACACGCACTGTATATTTGGTGTTAATTTTTTTTTTTTTTTTTTTCAGCTTTATATTACATTAATCTTAATCTTAATCTTATTTCGGCCAGAGTTCTTTCGTCACACTTCTGTGACCTCATCAGTGGTCCTTTGTTTCCTTCTTTCTTATGTGTGTCTCACCTTGCTAACTATCAGACAAAATGGCTGATAGTTAGCAAGGTGAGACACACATAAGAAAGAAGGAAACAAAGGACCACTGATGAGGTCACAGAAGTGTGACGAAAGAACTCTGGCCGAAATAAGATTAAGATTAAGATTAATGTAATATAAAGCTGAAAAAAAAAAAAAAAAAAATTAACACCAAATATACAGTGCGTGTGTTTTTATTGGCTAAACTGGCAATATGACCATCCCCAAGTACAACAATATATATATATATATATATATATATGTATGCGTATATATATATATATACATATATACATACGTTCGCTCTGTGGAGATATATATATAAATATATACATATACTATAAATCTATCTATATATATGTAAGTATATGAATATATATATGTATACACACACTCACACATACATATATAATGTGTGTATAAATATACTGGTGTGTGTGGATGTGTATGCATGTGTGTGTATGGGTGATGTATGAGTGTGTCTTTGTGTTTGTCCCCTAGTGCTGTCAACTTAAGATGGTTTGTTTCCATACCCTTAACTTAACAGTTCAATCAAATAGACTGACACAATCAGTGCAAAACTTTAAAAAAACTATCTAATTCCTGGAGTTGAAGGGTTGATTTGTTTGACGTAACTCTTTAAGGCAGTGTTGCAGCACGGGTGCAGTCCAATAGCTGAAACAAGTAAAAGGTAACAACATACATACATACATACAAATATGCATACATACATACATACCTATCTACAGATATAATCAGCAAAGAATCCATAGGTTTGAAAAAAAGGTACTCATATTTTAACATATTTGTTAATACTGTATATTAATCAATTATACAATATTATAGATCCATTACAGCCAATCTTACTGATCAGTTTAGCATGAGATGAAGAGCATGTTTGTTAGATAGCCACCCTGTTATATAATATCCAGTTATATAATACCTGGTGTGAAACTGATTAATAAGATCAGCTATAATGTATCTATAACACAGTATTGTTTGATTGATATGTATATGGAAATATATGTAGTATGAAAATGTGAATGTTAAAATGATGATGAGTGATGATGCTCTTTATATACATACATACATACATAGCAAAGTTTTGACTGTTAGGAAGGACATTCAGCTGTGGAAACCATACCAAAGCAGAAAGTAGGGATTGGTGCAGTCTTCTCATATGCTGTTCCTGTGGAACCATCCAGGTCATGCCAGCATGTTCATGATTATGATGATGATGATGATGATAATATATATGAGGGGGTGCTGAAAAGTTCCTGGCTTTGGGTAAAAGAAAATACAGGAGGATCGGTTCATTATGACTTTATTGAGCATATTCCTCTCTCAGATTCACACACTTATTGCAGTGGTCCTTCAGATCTTCTAAGCCCTGTAAAAGAACTCAGAAAGTTGGGCTTCCAATAAGGCTTTTTGTGATCCCCTTTTTAGCTCCTCCTTGTATATAGGCAGGTGTATTAGTTTGACACTCAGGAAGAATGGAAAAGTTTTTTTGACATTTTGAGCTTATGCTCTTTGACAGAAAGGGATGAGAGGGAAAAAAATGCAGAGAGGATGAAAAAACGAAGAGAGAAAAAAAATGTGTAGGGCTTATATATTATATTTAATTAGCAGTAAGTTACAAGAGTAATTCACAGACCAAGTGTTTCACCCATAGTACTTGCCAAACTGTAAGTCTAATAACTGCCATGCATGAAACTGTTGGCATTCGAAACCCTGATGTAACTTTCTACCAACTACTCTTGAAGCGGGACACCTAACTTACTTTAACAATTTCATCGAGACATGTCGTGTGATGCACTCTGTCGGTTATGATGACGAGGGTTCCAGTTGATCCGATCAACGGAACAGCCTGTTCGTGAAATTAACGTGCAAGTGGCTGAGCACTCCACAGACACGTGTACCCTTAATGTAGTTCTCGGGGAGATTCAGCGTGACACAGAGTGTGACAAGGCTGACCCTTTGAATTACAGGTACAACAGAAACAGGAAGAAAGAGTGAGTGAAAGTTGTGGTGAAAGAGTACAGCAGGGTTCACCACCATCCCCTACCGGAGCCTTGTGGAACTTTAGGTGTTTTCGCTCAATAAACACTCACAACTCCCGGTCTGGGAATGGAAACCGCGAGTCTGCTGCCCTAACCACTGGGCCATTGCGCCTCCACTTGTCGTGGGATGCATACCCATGACATAATGTACATATTGTGAATATGGTTATTATGTAAGTTATGGCCATCTTGAAACAGATATTAAAGTGAAACTTTTCATAATTCTTCTCTTTTGTTTAGTTTTTTCTTTATTTTGTAATTTGAATTTTGTGTTCCAAGCCTAATGATGTTTATCTACCTTACTATCATAAATGCAGTAATAAAATTTGCCTAATGGGGTCAAACCCATGTCCAAAATGTTTTAGAAACAAGGTCAATTTTTTCAATTTTAATATCAAAACAAACACAGGTATAATAATAAGGATAGTTTCAAATTTTGGTCCAAGGCCAGCAAGTTTTGAGATGGAGCTCAGTTGATTACATCAACCCCAGTGTTCGACTGGTACTTATTTTATTGACACTGAAAGGATGAAAGGCAAAGTCAACCTCAGCAAAATTTGAACCCAGAACGCAAGGAAAGACAAAATGCCACTAAGCATTTTGCCATGCATGCTATAGATTATACCAGCTTACCATCTTAGGCATGATAATAATAATAATAATAATAATCCTTTCTACTGGAGGCACAAGGACTCAAATTTGTGGGGAGGAGACTAGTCAAATACATCAACCCCAGTGTTTCACTAGTACTTAATTTATCAATCCTGAAAGGATGAAAGGCAAAGTTGACCTCAGCAGAATTTGAACTAAGAACGTAGTGATGGGTGAAATACTGCTAAGTATTTCATCCAACATGTGAACCATTCTGCCAGCTCACTACCTTAATAATAATAATAATAATAATAATAATAATAGTTATCATTATATCATTATTACATCAATCAAATCTGATAAATCCAATAATGGAAAAGTAATGCTTCAAATCAGTCCCCAAAACGTATCTTTGCTCATTTGTCTTGAATGTAGATGTTCAAAGCATTTTCATTGCCCCACAACCAATTTTAAGGTGTGTGCTTGCACCCCTGATCCCGAGCCTATGTTTACTACCTCTCTCTCTCTCTCTCTCTCTCTCTATATATATATATATATATATAGAGAGAGAGAGAGAGAAAGGACTGGTTGCTTGGGTGCTAGGCTCATGATCTTTAGGTCATGGTTACTGGGAAGCTTAATGGGCTGAGTGATGCAATTGTGTCCTTGACGAAGACTCTTCATTTCACTGAAAGCATGTACCATTTACAAATAATACTAATCCATCAATGGACTGATGTGCTGTTCAAGGTGGAGTGCGAGTCTTGTACTCTTAATCATATTTGAAATGCTACAGAAATGAGGATAAGCTTCGGTTGTATCCAAGGCAGGCTTTTACTTTTAACATGCATACACACACATATACATATGATATGTATATGTGTGTGTATGTAATATATATATATATCTTTATTTTTTACTTGTTTCATTCATTGGACTGCAGTTGTGCTGGGGGTCACCTCCTTTATATATGAATATTTGGTTGGCCCGAGGCTATGGTAGAAGACACTTGCCCAAGTTGCCATGTAGTGAAGTGAACTCAGAACTATGTGATTGGGAAGCAAACTTCTTACAAGAGCCACACCTGTAGTATCAGCAAATTTCATATATATATACATACATATATATATATATGTGTGTGCCCGCGGCATGTCTAAGGACTTTCGAGCGAGATCGTTGCCAGTGCCCCTGGACTGGCTCTTGTGCGGGTGGCACATAAAATACACCAATTTGAGCGTGGCCGTTGCCAGTACCGCCTGACTGGCCTTCGTGCCGGTGGCACGTAAAAGCACCCTCTACATTCTCTGAGTGGTTGGCGTTAGGAAGGGCATCCAGCTGTAGTAACTCTGCCAAATCAGATTGGAGCCTGGTGTAGCCATCTGGTTTCACCAGTCCTCAGTCAAATCGTCCAACCCATGCTAGCATGGAAAGCGGACGTTAAACGACGACGATGATGATGATGATGATGATATATATGTAATCATCTATATATCATATATTTGAAAAAGAAGCATAATCTAAAGAATAGAGCAGTAATGTATTTATAATGTGACCAATGATTTCACATCTATAAAACATTATATATATATATATATATATATATGCAGTTAAGTATATGTCTGGTCATAGAGTGACCAATGGTTGCATATCCATAAAGGGCTTAATGTTTTATAGATGTGTGTGTGTGTGTGTGTGTGTGTGTAGCCACATCTGCAGATGTGGCTGCGAGGTAAGAAGTTTGCTTCCTAGCTACATGGTTCTGGGTTCACTCTCACTGCAAGGCACCTTGGGTGTCTTTTGCTATAGCCTTGCGAGTGGATTTTATAATAATAATAATAATAATAATAATAGTTATCATTATATCATTATTACATCAATCAAATCTGATAAATCCAATAATGGAAAAGTAATGCTTCAAATCAGTCCCCAAAACGTATCTTTGCTCATTTGTCTTGAATGTAGATGTTCAAAGCATTTTCATTGCCCCACAACCAATTTTAAGGTGTGTGCTTGCACCCCTGATCCCGAGCCTATGTTTACTACCTCTCTCTCTCTCTCTCTCTCTCTATATGCGAGTGGATTTTATAGATGGAAACTGAAAGTCCGTCTTATATACATGTATGTGTGTGTGTGTATGCATGATTTTGTGTCTGTTTGTCCCCAACACCACTTGACAACCGGTGTTAGTGTGTTTACGTCCGGGTAACTTAGCGGTTTGGTAACAAAGAACCGATAGAATAAGTACCAGGCTTTAAAAAAAATACTGGTGTCGATTCGCATGATCGCAGTCTAATGACTGGAACAAGTAAAACATAAGAAAAATAAGATATACTGTTCATGAATGTCAACAACCGGCTGAAAAAAAATACCTGGCAGAGTTCTGCAGAATAAGTTCAAATAGATAAAGCGTCTCGCAAATAGCTGACAAATTCCTTCTAAGGCTGTATAAATCTAAAAACAGGACATGAGAGATAACTGCCGTAAGATCAATCAATTGAAATTATAAAGAAAACATGAAATATGGCATGGAAGGAGTGGATCTGGTTTTTAAAAATCATCTTTATGGACATGATATAACGGCGAATGCGTACACAGTTATATTAAGGTGGGGGGGGGGGGACAAACAGATTCATCTGAGCGTCAGACAAAATGCCTGTCAGCAATTATTAATTAGAGTCCCTTTATGTACTAAGTTCAAATCACGCTGAGGTCAACTTTGTTTTTTATCTTTCTCGGTGTCATTAAAAATAAAGTAACCCACACCAGTCGATTACAAGTCTGGTGTGGGTTTCATGTTTCTATAATGTTTTCTTAGATGTGAATGGAATAAATGAAAGAACACACTGATAGACGCGCGTCACACAAAAATGAGTGCTTGCTTAATATTGATAAAATAAATACATCAAGAAAGACCCTTAATGTAAATCGATCATATGTGTGACAATGTCCGCGTTCTCCCCACGCATTCTCATATATACATACATATGTATATACTTTTATATAAATGTATGTATAACGAGCGCGCGTATATAAGCAAGCGCGTATGCGATTCAAGCTAACTCACTCCGTCCCTTTCCCCTTGTCTCGCTCGCCTCATCCTACTTCTCTTACTTCTTCCTCTTCTCCTTTACCTCATTCCTTCTTTCCTTCATCAATTCCTGGATTTAATATTGCCCGATGTGTTCTCTCTCAACACTTTTCTCCCCTTGAATCGACGACTTTATTACACACACGCTCTCATATAAATTAGATATATATTATATATCAAACTTTAAAGTTTTCTTCCTTCTTACTATACGTGGTTATATATATATATATATATATATATATATATATATTGCTGGCGATCGCTTCTAGTAAGGAAAGCAAAAGTAAGGATTTAAGAAAACACTTAGACATAGCTGAACAAAACATTCCCCTTCCCAAACAGAAAAAAAAGAAAAGAAAAAAGTCGTAAATATTGATTATAAATCGTATATGTGAAAATAATTTTTTTAAAAATCAAGAAAATGAAAGAAGACACAGATACAGAAGGATCATAGACAAGTAATAATCAAAGCTAATAATAACAGCGTCGATGATAATGACGACGACGACGACAGGAACAACAACAACCATAAAAAAAGAGAACAAGAAGTGAAACATTCGGGGAAAGCTTTAAGTTGGTCTTTTTTTTTAGCCCGATACTTCCTCCTGTCTCTTGTTATGGTGTATTTTATAGGCTATGGCGGCAAGCTGTATCTATGAGGTAAGGACCTGCTTTTTATCTCTCATTCTCTATATATATCTTTCTTCTCCCGCTTTTGCAGGTTTCTGTCTCTTGTCTTTTCCTTCCTTCTCTCTTCACTTCTTCACACTCTGTTTCTTACTCTTTCCCTCTGCGTATATATATATATATATATATATATATCTGTGTGCATGCATATATACGTGTACATATGTATGCACATACATGCTTACTTTTTGCTCTTCTTTCCTTCTCTCACTTAAGTTGTTTCTTTCTTTGTATCCATGTATGTACCTGTCTTTCTTGCTCTGACACTCCTTGACACACGTTTATCTTAACTATTACTTTCATAAAAGAATATGCATATCCTATAGCTGTCTACCTATATACACACATATAAGTATAGGTGTGTGTGTGTGTATGTATATGCATATATGTCAGTATATATTCTTGTATGTGCATATATGTATATACGCGTGTCTATCTATCTATCTTTCTACCTATCTATCTATTTCTCTCTCTATCTATCTACCTTAACGACACGTACTCTGAATCTTAATTGATATCTCCCTATTTAATCGATTTAACCCTTTCGCTCTTAATCGAATGTGTTTATCTGGTTGTTGATGTTTGTTTCTTCGTAACTAGCTACCCCCCTCTCTCCATGGCTCTTCATTTCTGCAAATATATATATATGTCTGTCTGTGTTTTGGTCAACTTGATGACATTTTCCAAGCTCTGAAAACATTTTATGTAGTTCCATGCATACAACAAGCGTATTTGTACATATACACCCTATCACATTTATATAATAAACATGTATGGATGTATGAATTCACTTATAGTCATACTATTCGCATACATATATATATATCCGCGCGCACAATTTACTCGTATGTATAGCATTATTTATTTATTTAATATGCATACACGCATATATAGGTAACAGACATGTGTGAAGATGGGAGACGAGGTGTGTTAACCATTATGGCCATCACGGCACTGAAACTTAAGGCAAAACTCAGAACAGCCAAATAACAACGATCACAGGAAATATTTTAATCACCAACACACGCATACAAGCCATAAGATAGCTGTTATGAAGAAATAATCACGGTTTCGATTTTATTGTTTTGATGTGTTGCTTGTGTTTGGTAGCGGCCAACAACACAAAGCAAAACATAAAAACAGTTTTGATTTGTATCTGCTTTACCTTGTCCTCGTCGTAGTTCCAAGTTCCATTGTCATCATCATTATAATAGTAATAATAACTATTATTTCTTTAGCTCATCGTCATAATGATAATAATGATGATAGTAATTATCATCATCATGGTCATTCACTATGTCTTCTCATGTGTTGTGTGTGTGTGATGGGAGTTTGTTTCTTTCTGAGATCACATCAGCTAAAATAAACTAATGGAATGGTGACGAAGCGATAGTGCACGAAAATAAGGTAGCGGGGCAATACGGAAAATTGCAACACACATGCATGTATACGAATGATCAATGGGATCTTATGTACCTATACATATTATAACCCCATCTCTCTCTAAATATATATATATATATATATATATATATATATATATATATATATATATATATATATGTACAGAGAGAGAAGTGTGTGCATTGGTATAAGTTCTTACTACATATTGATTTGGCGATTTGTCTGGCCAGTTTCTACTATAGTAAAATAGTAAACAGATTTTAGGGTATGGAACAGTTTTGCCATGTTCCTCGATCAGTGAGGTTTATTTTGTAGTATGTTTGTGTGCGTGTCTGTATCTATATATATATATATATATATATATATATATATATATATATATATATATATATATATATATATATATATATTATAGTATTAGGGAAAAGAACCAAGGTTTATGAACTCATTTAATTTTAATTTTTAATAAATTGATTTTAATTGAGTTTTTACCTGTAATTTTGGATTTTATCCCAAATATTATTATTATTATTATTATATATATATAATATATATATATATATATGACAGATAGATATAGATAGATATTCATACACAAGGTTAGATGACTGATAGAAAGACATGCATGTAGATAGATAAACGGCTGGGTAAATAATTTTTTTCGAAGCACGGTCAACTCTAAATGATTTCTCGTATCTCTTTGCTTTTTTATTTTTCAAAGTTGGCAGTTGAGTACAGCATTTTATATCCGATATAATCGACTTTCCTCTTCTTGCCTTTAGATATTGATCGCGTTAAATTTAACAAGTATAAATATTTACTTTGTCCGTTATTATTTCATCATGGTTCTTGCTCTTTTCCCCTGTGATACAGATTGCATGGTGAATAAGTACCTCCAGGCCACATTGTTTTCAGGGGGCATTTTCTTTTTATGTAAGAATGCTTCCCCCCTCCTCTCATGGTGCCCCCTGACTTCGTAATCATGCCGCTTATTACCAACTTAGTTGTGTAGGTGTTAGCTGGATAGGAAAGTGAGACCAGTCATATTTGTTTTATTAAATATCATTACTATACTTGTTCGCGTATGTTAATGAACTAGACTGGACTGCATTATTTCTACCATTTTCTGTAACATGTGCAAAACTAGCTGGTTTAAATAACTGTAGTGGATATGGCATTACAACGGATTCAACAGTATGACTTGCTCGGCTATACAAAAATATTGTGTGCGTGTATATATATATATATATATATATATATATATATATATATATATAAATATATATATCAACGATATTGTCACGCTTAGCCATAGACAGATAGGGTAAATGGCATGCATGGCGTTAAAAAAACTTGAGCCTCTTTTACACTGCAAAAAGTTAGCAGGAACAGTTGCAACAATGGCTGGGATTGATGTCACTTAGATTTTTATATTCCATTATATCTTCTTTCACTTTATTGTACACATCGCACACGCATAATACATATGCATGTGTCTAGTTTATTATACAATTAAATCTATTTATATAATAGCATATATTTTATACCTGTATATAACATTGATTATATATCATCCTATAATTTATGTACTCCCTATTCAGTATATGCTTAAATTGTTAATTAGCGAAAGAGGGACATTATCGATATAACTTTTTTTTTTAATTGTTTGAACTTCCATTTCGATTTTAGGAGTAACTTTTCTTGTTTCAATCAGGATAATTTATTAACGGGAAAAAAAAAAGAATATTCAATAATAAATCTAATTTCATCATGGGAATGGAATGTGTGTTTGCGAATGATTGAGTGTTTATACACACAAATGCTTTTCTGAGAGTGAGCACGTGGGTTATTTTGGCCCCCTTAGCTGGCTGAATGTATCGATTCCTTTTTGGATTCCACAAAGGAAATAGTTACAGCATTCGCTAGTCTCTGTCAGCATTCTTTGTGACAAGAACCAGCTTTATAAATGGCATTGCTCTCTGCCTTATTTACATAAACTTATTGCCCCCTTATATCTCTCCATTGGCGGCGACTCCTGCACATACATGTACTTTTTGTTTTGTAATTCATTTCATCCTAATCTATGAACTTTGTGTAAATGATGTGTGCCAAGTCAATTGCATTTTAACAGCTATCTCTACATGTGTGTGTGTATGTGCATGTATTCGATGTATGGCCAGGTGTCAGTTATGTGTGACAATGCTATTGTGCCGCCACTCCGCCTACACAGAGAAGTACACATTGACAAATGCGCGCACGTTCGACATTTTTTTTTCTATCCCCTTTCCCCATCAACTGAAGTTTTTCACTCCGGACGCATCGACCACATTACTTTACAGCTTTATCATATCAGCTACGTGTTTTGACCACGGCAGCTAACAACCATTTCCAATCACCTCTGCTATTAAAATATGTATTTAATCATACAAACAACACCTTTTCGTTTTTTTTTCCCTCTTTTATTCTGTAGGTTGCGCATTGGGCGATTAATTCTCTCTGCTCTATGCTGACTGGATTAGGAGAAATAAAGAAAGTAAGATCTATCGTTTAATAACGTTTAGGGGATAAACTAGTCAATACTGTTATGTCCACAGATGCGAGACCAAACTAAGTTCTTTGTTAGGATGTGTAGTAGTTCCTCTGTTTTTTTCATTGACATTCCACGAAAATTGGGGCTTATTAGAAGTTATGTTTGGTAATTGTCTTGATTTTCCTACAAAGCGATAGTTCGTCTTTTAGTCTGTATCCTTTAAAAAGAACCGCTATTTATTATCAATACCTTCTTTAGTAATGTAATCAATGTAATGTTTGCCATCTTTGGCAAATCTCTATCTAGAGCGCTGGACTAGGTGCTTTTAAGTTATCTGCTTCGTGCCTTTCCGTCGGAGTTAACTTTAATTTTTGTTACTATTAAAAATATTTACCAGAAATAAAATACTGAAATGCGTCCACTTTATCCTTTCCAGAAAAGTTAGTTGCCTAAATTATATATTTTTGTTTTGTTTTTGCTAATCAATAAATGGACTTTGAGTTTTTATTAGTTTAAAAGTGAAACAATTGAAACCAGAAGAACTAGTGTTGGTCTGTGTCGGAAAATTGTAAGTATAAAAGTTTGCTAAGTGGAATAAATTCATAGCTAGTAGCACACAGAAATTGACAGAAAACGTTAATATCTTATCAATAAAATTTACTTTTTTTCTATTAGGTTTCTGATATATTTTTTGCAAGTTGTTCATTCCGTTCAAATTGGTACTAATGATAGTAATTTGACAAAGTTTTCATTGCATTTGTGATGCAAAGAAGGAGAATTTTCATATTTATTAGAGTCTGAAGAGGTGAAAAAGAAATCGGTCTGTTGATCCACCTTACTATAGTTGATGGATGATATCAAAAAGAAGCAACAAAAACAACTATCAATGCATAGTTTATATGATATTGGTTGTGTATAGTATCTGACCAATGTTGTATGGGAGTCAAGTTGTTGGAGTGACATTGCACGAATTCCAAGTTTTTGTGTTCTTGTTGTTTTGGGGTATTCAAGATTTGTTGGAATAAAGTCTGTGATTTAATTTCTTTTTAAACGTATTTTCTCTTTCAAAAGTTAACCAAATGGTTGGTGGTTTACTTCAATAAATTTAAGTTTCCTAAAACTTTGAGACTTCTGAAAATTTCGTTTTTAAGATTTTAAAAAATCTCATTATTTTTGAAAATTGCATTTGAGAAAAGAATTTGAAGTTGCATGTTATTATGGTTCTTATATTGTATTTTTGTTGAGCATACCTATGTTATAGAAATAACTGATCAGAGAATAACTCTATCAAGACTCTAGATGTTGCCATATTTATCATTCAGCATGGTTTCTTTAGATTTGAAAATTAGAGCATGTCCTTGGTGTAAGATGATTTTGAAATCTAAAAACTAGTTGGATTGAATAGTTGATTGAAATTTTCAGCCATCTGGTTCACCAATCCTCAGTCAAATTGTCCAACCCATGCTAGCATGGAAAGTGGACGTTAAACGATGATGATGATGATCAACAATGCTGATTAAAATAGTCTTTGAATGTAGTATTTTTCCTCCCCATATTGTTCATATCCATAATCACCCTCACTACATTCCTTCTCTGTGGTTGAGTGTGTGTGTGTATTCACGCACAGACACATGCACATCACATGTACATGTGCACCTGAGGCTTGTACTGAAAGTAATGCAAAAATGGGCATTACTTTTTATTAATTGACATGGTAGAGAAATTCTTCTTTTACAGGTACTATAACATAGTCACCATCACAACTAATGCCTTTTCGCCAGTGTTGAACTCATCTCACAAACCCTATTTGAAAATATTCAATTATAGACAGGTGTACCTACTTCATGATCTCTTTCACCTTGTCTGTTAGTAAATCATTGTCCTGAAAGTTTGTCCTTCATCATTGTACCCAATAGATGGAGGTTGGAGAGCACCAGATCCAGGTTGTATGGTGTATGGTGAACCACTGACCAGCCCAATTTGTAGATGGTCTGATTTGCTGCCAAAGATGTGTATGGTTGTGCATTGTTATAAGTGAATGCAGATCATTTTCAAATCCTTGTTGAATCTCTTCCCCCTAATGGTCTCTCTAAGCTTTTCGAGTGTCTCAATGTGCTGCTTGTTGTTCATGATAAGCAGCCATGTTCCAAAAAATCAAGGAGAATGACACCCATGTCATCTTAAGATACTTGCCATGGCTTCCTGTGCCATTTGCTAGCTCTTGAACTTTTTAGGCTTTGGAGAAGCGGTTTGGTGCCATTCCATGAACTGAATCTTTGCTTCTGAGTCATAAAGATTTGTTTCACCCCTTGTCATCAGACTGAGAAAAAAAAAAGTGTCTTTTTTTTTGCGTCAAATGCTTTCAGCAGTTAATTGCAGACTTCCCCAATTCTCTCCTTTTAAACAGAGTGTCAGTTGCAAAGTACCCACTAGTGTTGGTGGTCACAGTCAAATTATGTCGTGCACTTCAAAACACACACACACACACCTTTGTAATTAATAATACATCTATACAGATATGCAAATATACACATGCATACATTTATAAATACTTGTATGTACATGAATATATATTATCATTTGCTTAATCAGTGACTTGGTTACAAATTCACTTGTGTCAGTCTCTTTATTTTCACGCGTAAAATGCCCTGCCAGTCTATGGCATGGTATCAAAAAGTTCCCAGACTAGTTCTGTAGCACACCAACAGATGGCAGCACACAACTGCATGCGCAGTGAAAGCTAGCAGTGACATCACTGTGTTTACTCCGCAAGTTGTGAAATCTGTGTTTTTGTTATTGCATGTATGTTGTAGTTTGCAATTTTGTCACAGACAGGAAGCTGGAATGAAAAGTCAATGTGAAATTTGGCGTTAAACTTGGGAAGTCTGCTACAGAGACTTTGAGCATGTTTCGGCAAGCTTACGGCAATGAAGTAATGGGTTGTTCACAATGTTTCAAGTGGCATGGGCACTTCGAAAGCGGAAAAACGTCCCTGGAAGACCTGCCATGAGAATCACCCCTGGAAATGTGGAGAAATTCATCAGCTTGTACATGAGGTTTGTTGAAGGACAATCAATGACATTACTGTCATATGGGTCCATGCAGGCAATCCTAACATTGGAATGGAACATGTGGTGTGTCTCTACCAAGTTTGACCCTGCCTGCTGACCATTAAGCAGAAAGAACATCACGTAGAAATCTGTCAAGATCTCTGTTCCACGTGCTCTTGATGACCTATCCTTCATGTTGAGGATCATCATTGGTGATGAGAGTTGGGTCTATGGGTACAACCCTGAGACAAAGCAGCAGTTGTCACAATGGAAGAGCCCTTCATCTCCACAATTGAAGAAAGCACGGCAGAGCCGCAGCTCAGTTAAGAGTGTGCTCGTTTTTTACCACAGCCACAGTATTGTGCATCGGGAATTCCTCCCCCAGGGCCAGACCAGCAATCAAGAGTTCTACTGTGATGTTTTGAAGCATTTGGGGGAGGACATTCAATGAAAATTACCAGATCTGTGGATTGTGAAGAATTGGATTCTTCATGATGTCACCCTGTCACCGAGCTCGATTCACTTGTGAGTTTCTCGCCAAAAACAACATGGTGTTGCTTCTGCACTTGTCCTATTTGCTGGATTTAGCACATACAAACTTCCATCTCTTCCCCAAGATGAAAATGCTGCTCAAAGGTTGCCATTTTAATGCTGTTGTCAAGATCCAGAGCAAATTGTGGAACGTCCCCTACACACTTACAGAAAACAACTTCCAGGCAGGATTCCAAAAGTGGCATGAATGCTGGGACTGGTGTATTGCTGTGCAAGGTGACTACTTCGAAGGAGATATGTTAAAACTTAGGTAAGTAAGTTATTTTTATTAAACATAACTAGTCCAGGAATCAAATTGATGCCACCATACTTGGACCAAAGACCATGTGTACAAGTTATATCTTTTGTGTCCTTGGTAACTAATACATGAGGTGAATTTTTTTACTTGAGATATATTTATCTCAAAGTAGGATTTGACATGTTAGATGTGCAATGCAGGCATAATTCACAGTTGATCCGGTTCACTTCACTTACGTATTTATCTTTTATACTCAGAAATTCCACTTGTAATTAATAACCTGGAAAGAAATGATCTATGACAGGTTGAATTGCCCTTGACTTGTTGGGTAAAAATGAAGTTTTTAGTACTTAGAGGTTACATGGTGTGTGTGTATATATATATATATATATATATATATACACATACAGAGAAAGAGAGAGCTGTATAGTGATACAAGCAGGGAAAATAGAACTCAAAATGTATAAACCCCCAGCTCTTTAACCTGTAACTAGTTTGATAAGTGTCAACGCATGAAACTTTCAAACTTTGAGTCCCTCTGTTGCTTTTGCTAAATATTAGTTAATATATATATATGTGTATATAATATTTAATATATTATATATATATAATATGTAACATTTGGTATAATTATAAACAGGGCAAACTGTTTATACACTCAACAAATGCAGCAGTTACTCTATGAAGGAGTCCCTAATTTGCATACCGAAAATATGATATAATATATAATTCCATTTACAAAGTATTGGTCAGCCTATGGCTGTGATAGAAGACATTCAGTATTGAACCCATAAGGTTGTGAAAAAAACTTCTTAATCACAGAGCCATGCTTTCCTTCATATTTGAAAACATGCTTCCTCATGCTATAGCGATTGATTATTAAGATTGAGCTACTTACCAACCATTAACTTCTGAGCTCAAAATCCTCACGTATGTCAGTCTGCCAAATTGTAAATAGGGATCACTTCTATTTCACAAATAATGTCCAGAAGAAAGCCTAGTTTTGAAAAATAGCATGTCCCAAACAATTTACATGCAATTCTTAATATTTATGAAAGAAAGGAGAAAAAATTCATTGTATTACAAAGCAAACAGATGCAAGAACTTATTAAAAAGGAAAGGAAGGATATTGAATTGGAAGATATACAACATTTAAGGTTTTAGATGTAGTGTGGTTTAAATTATGGAGTTGATTGGTTAAGACTACTAATGTAAAGGTCAGAAATTGAAATGCAACCACAGACTTTGCATTATATTCCTAGGCAAAACTTCCTGTCGGGAATTTATGTTAATGCTATGCTATTAGTTATTCCTTTCATGAATCACAATTTTCCATACAGCTGGTGTCTCATTCTTTTTTTTTTTTCTCAAGCTATTACAGAATGTTTAACTAGAGAAAAGATAGTAAATTACCAGTAAAAGTAGTTAGTTTCATCCTATGAGTTCAGTTGGGCAGTGGTTGGGGTAAAAATAGGTATCAGTAATATATGACAGTAGATTTGATTGACTATACACCTTCCTGTGAAATATGCAACGTTGAATTTGTCAAAAGATATAACTACTTTACCTGACTAGTGATTCGATAATTTTCAGCTCTTCTTTCTGTATTGACTTTGAAGAAAAACAATATATAATTAACTTCGGAAGAGACCAACCAACTACTAATTTTACCTCATGTTTTCATCATTCCAATAACCATCTCTGATGGAGCTGAAACTTTCCTTACCTTTAATTCATTGATCACCTCACTAATTATGCTTGAACTAATCTCTATAGTTGGCTGTTTTATTGGTTTTGCTTACAGTAGATGTTTCATTATCCCATTTACATTCCTTATTAAACAACCTCTGATACTGGCACTTCTACACCTCTTTCTTTTCACAGATATTGAAGGTAGTGTGAAAGTTTCATTTTGGATACAGTTCTATGTAATTACATCCTAGTTCTTGTAAATTGGGATACTTAATGTCTCTTGTCCACACCTGCAGATTATTTCCTGATATTTCACTTTGTTTCTCTCTTTTTCCCATTCTTCCAAGACTGTCACTTAGTTTTTAAAGCACTATTCACTAAATTATTTCATCATCACACTGCTATCTGTTTGGCTGGGATCCTGCTCCAGACATCCATTTATCCATAAAATTTGGTCATTTGCTTGTAGAATGTTGATTTTTAGCAAATCTCAGATGATCTCTATGTTATTGTTCCCTATCTTCTAACAATCTAAATAGGTGTCATAAAGTGTTATTTGAAAGTCACATCTTAAAGTAAGTTTTTTTTTAACTTCAAAGTTGTAATAGGTTTCTGCATTTCCAACACTTAATGCATATATATTTATATCATAATTGTTATTTTAATGTCCACTTTTTCATACTTGCATGAGTCAGATGGATTTTCTCGAGGTAGATTTTTACAGCTTGATACTCTTCCTGTTGTCAGCCCTTACCTGTTTGGAAGCAAGATAATATTCCTCCAGAGCCAGACATTATTTTTAGTTTCATAGATTTGGAATGTGCAGTGTTGGTTTACAACCATCACATGATACAAAGACAAGAGGCCTCAATCCACAAATACATACATTATTAATATTTCTTCTATCTTTTTTTCTACCTTTTTCTTGTTTCAGTCATTAGACTGGGGCACCACCTTGAAGAATTTTAGTCCAATGAATTGACCCCAATACTTGCTATTTTTGTGTAAAGCCTTGTACCTATTATATTAGCCTCTTTTGCTGAACCACTAAGTTATGGGGATGTAAATGCACCAACACCGGTTGTCACGTAGTGGTGGAGGACATGTACACACACACACACACACACACACACACACACACATGTGACAAGTTTCTTTCAGTTTCCCTCTCCCAATTCCACTGACAAGGCTTTAGTTGACCTGGAGATATAGGAGGAGACACTTACCTATGGTGCCACACAATGGGACTAAACCCAAAACCATGTGGTTGAGAAGCAAACTTCTTACCACACAGCCATCCTTGTGCCTATATATAGATTTCTTTCAGTTTCTGTCTAGTGAATCTACTCGTACTCACAAGGCTTTGTTTGGTCCAAGGGCTATAGTTAAAGACACTTGTCCTTGTCTAAGGTGCCTCACAGATCCAAACCTCATGATTGTGAAGCAAGCTTCTTAACCACACACCCATGCCGAGGCCTGCAGTTTTGTGTTCGAGACATTTAACTTGTTCTAAATAAAGACTATAAGTAGTCCTTATTTTACTTCTGTAAGCAGCAATAGCACTGTCTCTCTTTTTGACTTGCTGTCCTTAGTTGAATTTGTTTTTCTACTAACTGCAGTAGTTTAATTAGTACCATCAAAACCCTGTCCGATGGTGGTTTGGAAAGGATTTGTTTAGCTAATATATTCAAATAACAAAATTCATTGTGGCTATTGATGGTTTTGCATCAGCAAGTTTCAATTGCTGTTTAAACCTAGGTCATTCTTGTTTGAAGAGGCCCATGATGAAAGGCTTTAACAGCTATGACCATTCCATTTTGTTTTCTGGAATATTTATTTATTCAATGTGTTTTTTTTTACCCTATTTTTAAAGATTGTAGGGTATAATTTGAAGAAAATGTGGCTGTCATTTCTAGCAGATTTAAAGAGTCCTGGAGACTTTTCTTGACTTGATAAATAACTGTTATGTTTGGTGTACCTCAAAAAACATGTAAGACATTTCAAGATGAGACTTGTATTGTAGGTTCATTCTTGGCAGTAAGTTATATGTAATAATAAATAATAATTTAACTTAGACTTGTTATATTACAGTAAATCCCCAATACTAGGTTTTCTCTTGAGGGCTAGAAAATTCATTATCTTTGATCAGTTGCTATAAAGCACAAAGTACATCCTACGTTGTATGTTGTTCACATACTTGAGATAGTATTGCTGCCACATATACATGCCTTCCTAGACTGCATCTCTAAAAAAAGCTTATACTGTGCCCCCACTTTTGGGCCATTTGTTACTTTCTTTGTCTCAGTCTCAAAACTTTTCACTAAACACTTTGCATAAACCTACCTACCTACCTACAAATTGTGTTATGCTTATTGTTACTCTGAACAATGAAAGAATAGTTTATGTTAAAAGCCAAAATTTTTATGCAAGATACATACTTTTGTGTTAAGCAAGGAATTTATTTAATCCCAAGTCAAGGTATGTCAGTGGTAATTGAGGAAATATTGTGTTGATATGAAAACAACATACTTATATGCTGAATATCAAATAAAAGAATGATGCCATGATTGGACAGTCTTCAATTAAACATGTTATTAACCTCAGTATTGTTACTTCTATGTTTCTTAGGTATTTTGTACCTGGAATACATTATCTCAACATGTCTTGTAGATTTGTTCCATTGAAGATTTAAATAATTTACATGTTGAATCATAATAGTGATGGAAATGCTAGTTCTTCTCAGATTACTAATTGCTAGTAATGTCATTGACACTGGTTTTCTTTATGGTTGACTGAGCTATGTGGAACACATGCCATATAACTTGGCTGTTGAAGCTTTCATATTCAAGTAGTGATTTGTGGGAGAATACACTGGAAAGTTTTCCCAATACACTGGAAAGTTATGATGCGCTGGAGTTAGATCAATAAATTACGGGTACATTTTCTATGGAAATTAAAAAAAAAAAAAGAATTAAGTGGTGCAATTGGTATGGGAAGTTAGCAAAAAATGTTTTTAAATTGAAAACTTAGGAAAAGAATATAGAAAATTATTGCTTACTTCAGTTTATTAATCATATTTCTATACAACAAATTTATGAATAACACATTTTGTTTTTTGAAGACACTAAGCATTAGTATAGATCTAGGAACTGTGGTGTGTAAGGTTAATTCTCTGCCCTCCAAGTGCTTTCATAAAATTATGACAAGTTTTAACTTAAATATGAACATTTTAAAAACAAGGTAGTTTTTTTAATCAAAAGCCAAAAATGCTCTCAGGTTGGTTGTAATTGAAAAAAATTAACTCTATAGTATCTACTTTGAGCTTATATATAAATATATATGTGTGTGTCTGGACACTAGACACATGTTTGTAAATAATCTTCATCTGATGGAACAATCAGAAGAATTAATTTTTGTGTCTTTTGAGAGAAAATTTCAGATTCAAAACTGTGTATTTGTTGCCACCACATCTGTTTTTAACTAGTGTACTTCAGATTTCAAGAGAACAATGTAAATGTAGAAATTATAAAGAATGGTTTGATAAAGATATCTTACAATTAGCCTATTTGTATATATTTGCAGAAATAAAGTAAAGAAATAAATAATTTATTTCAACTTCTTCACACGTTCATGTCCCTCCTTCCTGTCCAAATTCTAGCTAGGTCATTTTATGCAGTGTACAATGGCACAATTATTTCGTTTTCTATGTTGGTGTTATTAATGAAGTTAAGACTGTTTATATTGATTGACACAACGGCATAATTACAGATTTCTGCCCCCCCCCCCCCCCCTCGGGATTTTGGATTATCATAACTTTCAGAAAAAATGGATATTTTTTAATGAAATTTTCTACAAATATGTGTTATATCATGTAGATTCCAAATATACAAAAAATTTTTTTGAGGAAAAGTGTTTTAGGAGGGGGTGGGCTGGGGAATTTCTGAAAATTCACCGGTGTCCACTTCAATTCATCTTAAATTTTCAGGAGAATGGATATTTTTTAATGAAATCCTCTGCAAATATACCTCAGACTATTTAGATTCCGAGGACATAGGAATTTTGGGGGAAAACAATCGAGGATTATTTTTGTGAACTGTTCCCCACTCAGGTGTGTTTCGGAACAAGTTGTCCGTATTTGTTTCAATTTCACCCCCACCCCCATTTTCAAAAATCTATTTCTTTCTTTACCTATAATTTTAGATAACATTTTGCAGAAATACGTTTTTGAGAGAGGGCGGATTACTAGATTGAAAATTAAAAGAAGTTTGAAATGAATAAGTGAAGATGCAGAGATTATAGAAGTTAGTGGTAACAAAGTGTGGAGAGATTAGACGATAAATTCATCTTAAAAAATACGTTAGAGTTTTTGCATGTATGAGTGAAATGGAGTAAAAGTAAAATATTAGCAAAATATCTTTTTCCTACCTCTTGAAATCACTGGATATAATATATATAATAATTCTGAATAAATTTTCCTGGCTTGCCAGTCCTCAGTCAAAACATCCAACCCATGCCAGCATGGAAAGCAGACGTTGAATGATGATGGTGATGATGATGATATATATAATTATGATTGATTGTTACCCATTCAGTGTTTAGGTAAACTTCGTCACTCACTCACTCTCTCTTTCTGCCCCTCCCCCCAATGAAAAGCATTTTGGTGCCAAAAATAGATTTTCTTTTTACAATTTTTGGCTCAGAAATTTGTTTCGTCTTTGAGTGGGGAGAGGGAGAGAGTGAGTGATACAGAGAGAGAGAGAGTGGGTGACAAAGTTTACCTAAACATTGAATGGGCTGGACGGTTTGACTGAGGACTGGCAAGCCAGGAAAATCTATTTGGGATTATTATATATATTACTAGCAGCGATACCCGGCATTGCCCGGGTTAAAGAGAATAATGAAATCTAAAAACACCGTCTAGACTACGCATCATCTTTATATATAGAGATGTATATACACACACGCACCCAAACACACATATATATATGTATATCAATATAAATATATGAAAGTCAATGAAGTTTCGTAAAAGAAGGTGATCATGTACATACTTTCTTGCTGTTGTGATTATAACACCTCGTTGTAAACAATGTTCCTTGTTTTCCCTTGTGGAGCATATACAAATAGGTTTTTTTTTGCTGCCCACTCTTGTGCAGCCAACATACAGTTGTCCCTTTTCCGAACAAAAATAAGGAGTTTGCAGCATAGGAGGTCAGGGTACTTTATTCCATGCAAAAAATCCCAAGTTTTTTTTTTCTATTATTTTAGTGAAAATTGTGTGGGTGAAAGGATCAAAATTTACCAAAATCTGTAGTTATGCCAACACAACTTTAGCATATCATATCAGTTGTGTTTACAGTGTCTAATCTGATTAAAATCTTAGGTTCGCATACATTCACAACCTTTTGTGTATTGTAAAATATGTTTCCAGGGTTGGCTTTTACAATGTATTGGATCAAAAAGTTTATTCCAAATGGTGATGACAATGATGATGAATTAGTTTGTTTTTTTTTCTTTTTTAATTAGAGAAAAAATAAACAACATCCATGACTATAACAAAGTCAAGTTGATGAAGTTGATGTAGCTGATGTTCACTCAAACTTTTCCTTCCAGAAAATTAGGATGCAAAGGATTATGCAAAATGTTTTGGGATTGAAACAAGTGGATTAGGTGTGAAGATTGTGGAAGAGGTGTAAGCTTTATATCCACAATAATATTTTTGCAAATGGCAGCATTGCTTTTGAGTAATGACATGCCTGGTTCAGTGTTTTATGTTCTCTCTTGTTTGACTTCTTCAGCTTGACTCAAATATCTCCAGAACTGATTGATTATCTTTGTAGCAGCCTGATCCAAGAATTGTCTTTGTACTAATCTTAATCTAATAGAATATGTTTGAATTGTATGCTTAATCAGAATATTATGAACTTGATTTTGAATGTTGTCCAACTGGGATTTTCCAAGCTTAAAGTGATCTGGGTTTTTCCATTTAATCATGTTTGTTATTCTGTGCACACTCTATATAAGCCTTTCTTTTCTATTAATCTTTATGCTTAGGTTAACTCTTCTGCAATCTCTTTAAATCTCTTGCTAACTTTCTCATTAAACTAAGCTAACTCTGCTCTACTCTGAGTTTTAGAAGATTCTAGGTCATTGTTGAAGATGTCTAATTCATCAGAGATATCTAGTACTGAGAGCCGCTGTTCTCTAGTTTCTCTTTGTTTGATATTGCCCAGTATCTATTGGAAGGTTTTCAACTTATAATCGAAAACATATGGTGAATTAGTTATTTTATTTACTAAATTGCACATAATTTTGCTTTCTTTTTACAATCATTATTCAATTATCAATCATTTTCATTTTATGTTTCCATAATTATTATCTGACTTATACTCAGTTTATTTTTCAAGATGTATTTTCAAGGTTTGCTGGCTTTATCTATTTAGAAATTCTTATTATTTTGTTTTCTCGGTTTTCTACATTCATAATATAAAATATAAAAGATCCTCTTTTATACTATTACCTTACACACCTGAATTAGATGGCTTTTGAAAGCAATCTCTTTCTAATTGACTCTTCTTATTATTTATTTCTGCATTTTGTTTTCTCCCTTTATTGATAATCCACTCTTATTCCAAGCTTTTCTTGGTCAGTGATGAGAGAGAGAGAGAGAGACCAATGCAGAATGTCAAGAATAAAACGTGATCTGTGTAGTTTTAAATAAATTGACAGATGTTAAATCAGCATGGAACCTGAAAGTGAAAGGTATGGATTAGTATAATGGTTTCTGAGAGAAGTTTAGAGAACTTGCTTGCTTTCTGTGGATGAGAGAGTTTATCTAAAATAATATTTGATTGTGAAGAGGAAATAGACATATTAGCCAGTTTCAATCCTCAACTACTGACAATACCTGTACTGGATAATACAGGAGAGCTAACCTCAAGGTGAAATGATTTAGGAATGTAACAGAAAACATACATGCATCCCTGGAGGAATGCTCTCAATGCACTCAGGATGGCTTCAGCGTGAAGAAGCGAAAGTGAAGAGCTGCGTTGTGACCGGTTAGAGATGGGCATCTCATGCCTTCCTTAAAGTGCTGGGGCAGATTTACCATAGAATTGGTTCCCTGCAGTCGCATGACGCTGCCTTACCTCAGTTTCTACTTCATGGGAGACTACACTGACCTGGCATACCTAACAAACAGCCCTGGGCAATGCTGGGTACGCCTGCTAGTATATACAAAACTGAGAATGTGTGTCAGTTAGTCTGTCTGTATGTGTGCATCACTAAAACTTGAGAACTACCCTACCGATTTCATTCAAATTTTACACATACCTTACTTAGAGTCCATGCAGTGTTATGGGCCTAAAAAATTTTCAAGTTTTTGCCTAATGCAAGTCCAGAGCAGTCTCTTATCTCTTACACTATTTCATGTATGAATATGAGAAGGTACTGTAGGTGTAAATGGATAGGATGTAATCAATTTAGAAGCTTTGAACCTAGATGTCTATGCTTGTATTTTGTTGAAGGTCTTCTGAAAAGCTGTGCTAATAATATTGATTTGTAATGTGGAATAAGGCTACAGATTTTTTTAAGGTGGGTGTGGTTGATTAAACCATTCCCAGCCACTATTGATCCTAATATGTTCTTATAAGGATTGATTCAATTAATTAGCAGCCATCAAGGATGTAGCAGAAATGGTTATAGTACTGGATTTACTGCATTTAGTTTCTTGACAAGATACAATAAGTAACAATAATGTGCTGGTATCTATTCAATAGGCTGTCTCTTACTTATAAAAGTATGACTTTGTATCAGCATGAAGAAATCATTGTACTATATCTTTCTTGGAGCTACAAGTAGTAGACAGTTAGTAGATGTAACCTTTTGGAAGCCATTTTTATTATCATTATCATTAGAGAGAGAGAGAGAGAGATTAAAACTTTTGTAGTAGATATCCTAAATTGTTGTTTCCAGCATGAGGTTGGGATGGGATTACGTTCAGATTTTAATTTATATGATTCTGATTTACATGTTTGTGGAAAGAGAAGTTGAAAAGTTTGGATAGGATAGACAGTAAAGTGATCCCATGATTGCAGGTATAATATATATATATTTTAGTATCAATTTTGGTAATGAAAGGCAAATATGAATCCTCATATTTGGGATCAGAAACAAAAGATTGGATGAACTGATTAGGTACTCAGAAAGCTGGGATAAATAATCAATGTAAGGAATCAAGGGATCATTTTATGTAAAATGTGGATATGAGAATTAAGTTTTAAGAGGTGTGTGATAGCACAGGACATGTAGGTATTGTGAAAAAGAAGAGATAATTTAAGCATGGAATGGTATCATAAAAATATTTTAAAGCATCAAAGTACTGTAAAATATATTGTGTGCTGTAAGATATGAGAAGTATCAGAAGACACCTTGGTACCATAGACAATTGTCAGGTGAAGATGGAGCAAATAAGTTAATGGTTAAGACATTAGACTATCTGTGCTTATGTCAGGAGTTCAAATTCACTGTGTTTCGTTACATTCCTGGCCAGAACGCTTTACGTTGGCTCAATTTACTTAATTATCTGAAATGTATTGCTACTCATCTGGGAATATTGTGATACATCAACATCCTATTCAGAAGATGAAATATCTACTTAATGTCATGAAACTAGAGCTAAGCTTAAAACCCCTAAGGTGTTTAACATTTACATTTTTCTTTTTAATATTTATATAATCTAGTTTTCTCAGGAAATTGCTACATACTATGTAAAGCTGGTCACATTAACAGTAATATTCCTTACATGAGGCCACAAAGAAGTGGGGTTAGTTAATTGAATAGACTTTAGTATACGACAGGTACCATTTTTTGTAGTCTCTGAAGGGATAAAAGATGAAGCTGGCTTTGGTGGAAGCTGAAATTAGAATATATAGGGGTGAAATTGAATACCAAAAGACATTTACACTAGAGTAGATTACAATTTCTGCTTCTTCAATTCATTGGATATTTTTTGTTTTTTCATTACATTATTCTCTTATTGTCTTGTTTTTATTTGCATGTAAAATTTAAAGGGATGTAGTAATATATCACAAGACAGTTTGTAGAGTAGATGTGAGTTCTGCCACCCACCATCCTTTTTCTAGTAATGATAAAGCAATCAGCTGTAGACTTAGTTGAAAACACTTGAATTGATATCTTCTGATATTAAATTTGTTATCTCTGGTTTTGTGTCTGAAATCTGATCTTGTCTTAGGTCATTACATTTAAAGGTAGTAGTAATTATTCATTATATTGGCAGGAAGCTACACATTTATAGGAAATGGAATCACATTCACATGAACCTCATTCAGTCTTCTAGTACATCTGGAAAAGGTGTAGTATCTTTGTGGCTCAAGGTGGCAGAATTAGTTTTATTTGCATTTGAAATATTTCTATTTCTCACTGCACAAGCAACTCATACTATTTTCTTCTATTCAAGGTACTATAGTTATCAATTTCATCTTAACTGTTGCCATAATTATTGTGATTGTTGAAGTGGTCAGAAATATTGAGTGCTGTACTAATTTAATTTAACGCCATGTTTTATATTGTTCACTCTGCCTTTCATTCCTTCAGGTTGATAAAAATATGCTAAAGGCAAGTTGATTCAATTGAATATACAAGTCTTCTAATTTCTAGGCTTTTGCCTCAAATAGTAAACATTTGTGCTATCATTGGGCTGTCATGGTGCTCATCTGTGATTATCATGTATCATCAGCATTTCTAGTTTCTTTGCTTTGCATGAATTTGATGACAGATTTTAAATCTGAGCATGATTTTGTGTATTTAGTTGAGGAAACATATAGCAATCTCACTTCTGTTATGGATCATTGGTTCCACTTATCAGGAAAGTGGATTTTATCACAAGAAGATTTTGATAATCTATCAGGCTAACAAGTTTAATTTATTTAATTCATACCCCCATGCCAGTGGAATGTAAAAAGCACCCAGCACACTCTGTTAAGTGGTTGGTATTAGGAAGGGCATCCAACCATAGAAACCATGCCACAACAGACAGTTGGAGTCTAGCCAGCTCCATGTCAAACTGTCCAACCCATGCCAGCATAGAAAGCAGATGTTAAATGATGATGATGATAATGTCTTTAAGTGTAATGGTGGCATTCATGATTTATTGGCCATGCAGTCTTTAGAAACAGCTTTGCTCTGTATAACTTGCTCTTATATTTTGTTAAAATATTACCATGTATGTAGGTAGGCAGTGGTTGGCAGATTCAATAGACAAAATTCCTTGAGATATCTGATTTTGTTGCTATAGAAGTTCAGATTATGTCTAGATTGATTTTACATTTCATTTTTTGGGGGTTGATAAAACATGTAGCAGTCAAATAATAACTAAGCTCTCCACCATTTCCATCAAACCACTACCTTCCTCTACATGACCATTTTAACGTTACTAATGATAATGATAATACTAGGGAATCCATAACAAATGAGATGGTTGTATTGAATGTATGTTGTGAGTTATTGTTTTAGCATTAGAGGGTCTTGTGCAGAATTTGTACGGTGCTTGGTAGTGTTACTTTTTGATTTGTGTGCCATACTAAGTCCCAGTTTAGTACTTAAATTTTTGTTTCATGTTCTTTTTTTTTTTTATTATTATGAACAAAAACATAAGTACCACACCAAAGCTTGCAATATTGCACACAACAAATTAATACTGCTGGGTAACATACAGATTCTGAACCATTTGTTATTAACACTAATCTCATTTGCATTATCTATTTTCATTAACTTGTTATCTAGTTTTTTGTTCTTGGATAATTATAATTAACCTATTTATGGTTGACATTTAGTAGGTAGGGATTGGAATGCCTGTCAGAATGCACTGATTTCTTCTGGTATCTTTTATTACAATATCTAGATTATATGTTTTTCTTTCTATGTCATTCTAAGCAGTGGATATGTTTTAGTTTTATTATGATGATATACAAGTGCATTACTGATTTTTCAACAACTAATGATGTTGATATCTCTTTCAATACAAACACAATTATGTGAGGACACCTGAATTTCTTGCAACCATTATTATCATTTTTGCTACTAGGCTTTTATGACATGCATTTGTTTATTCACTAGTGAGTGATGTGTCATGAAAGTGGAGACTTTGTCTGTCTGTCTATCTGTCTCCCCATCTAACTGTAGTGGTGCGAAGGCCCAAATGTTTAGAACTGAATCTGGCACTATGTACTTACTCCCCAAGGACACTTACTTGAAATGTAACTGTGAAGAATATGTTAATAGAAAGCTTATCTCCACTGCAGAGAATATGATGTTCCATAATGAAGGAGGAAAAGATACTTGTCAAGAGAGGATACTGGTGGGATCCAAGGGCTAGGAGATTGGCATCTGGTGATTGGTTTAGTTTTTTAATATTTGCACCTTTATATTATTGTTGACGAACACTGGAGGAATGTGTCTGCTTTTGTGGCATGTTTCTAGTGAATAAGAAGAGCTATGTTGTGAAAATTTGTGTAAAAGTGATTAATAGTTTGGTAGAAGCCTTGTAGGAATTAACCCTGAATTACTATTATGGGATCCCTTTTAATTCGATGAAATAGATAAGACAACATGGGTTTGGCACCTAGAATGCTTGAAAATTGATGGTGAACCTGTACCTGATTTGATATGGGTTTATTGTTTTATGGCTTAGTCAAAGGAAGAATGGTAGTGTCAGTGACCTATTGTAAGATCTCCAACACTGGTAGAGTAAAGGGAAGAAGAAACTATAATTTATGGATTGCTGCTGGAAGTCAATTGCCAAGTGTAAGCATATCTGCAAATAGGACATTCTCCTAAAAAGTTACTAACAAGACCATACCCTTGTCATATTTGCTGCTGGGCTCAGCTGTAGAATCACTTGCATGTATGTACTGCTAATATCATTTCCCTATCCAACATATACCCAGCAAGAAATTAGGTGCTTCTGTTTTTGTTTAACTTACTTGGTTGATTAATCAATTAATTAATTGTCTGCTTTGGTATCTAACAACTACTGAATTTTTTTATCATTGATTATTAAGCAAAATAAAAGAAGTTTCTTTTTTGTCTCTTTTTCCAAAATTTTTCTTTTTAATCAAGGTTTTTATTTTAAAAATATATTTTATAGCGGAAGAGATAAAAAAAAGGAAATAAATTACAAGATAAAGCAAATAACAGTAGAAAAACCTATACATAGCTACATAGTAAGATGCTTTTGTTTAATGCAATACATTTACTTACATAGATACAAGCCAAGAAAATATCTTTACAAATATTAGCAGCTGTAATATTTGTACAAAATATATTTAGTCTGTCTTTGTATACATTATTCTTTTGCATAGTACTGAGTCAAGTATTTCTTCCAGTCATGTAAAGAGTGAGTTGGGGTGTTTAACCATTTTGTTACCAAATTTCTTTTGAAATGTACTGCCTTTTGTTTCAGTTAATCTTGGAAATAAGAATTTAGTAAAATAACTTTGTCATTATGGATCTAGTGTTTGGAGCATAAAATGAAATTTTGATAGGTTTTAATTTAGATCACTTTAAACAGGAAGTTTATAGCATAGGACCAAGACTGGTCACAGCTGGGTTGGCATCGAAAGAGTTAAATATTTTCTGTTTTGACTTTTTAGGGTGTTGCCTTTTTTTCTATATTTTAGTCAGGAAGATAGGCAGTACCCTGGATTATTTACAGGATCCAAAACTGGTGAGAGGAATAGGTGGTGTCTTCAAATCAGCGACCTTGCCTGATTGCTTGTAACATTGTGGGCTTCCAGTTGTGTAGAGAGTCACTTTGCAGTTATATTTATCTACTCAAACATTTATACCTGAAAATATGTTCCTTTGTCATACCCAAACTGTTTCTTGATTTTGATTTTACGTCTGATAGATTATACCTGCAATATTTCCACTATTATGTTGACTAAGTTAATCAATTATTATTGAAAAAGTTCTGCTAGTCTTGCTGCTAGATAAATGAAGGTGTGTGGCCTAATTATGATGTTGATCTCATGATCTTCAAGTCATGGAGCCAATTCCTAGACCAGGCATGTTATGTCTTAGAGCATGGTACTTCATTTCATGTTGCTCTGGAGTACTCTGCTGGAAATAAGTACCAACTGACCACAGGTGCAGCCCCCCCCCCCCCTCTCTCCATATTCAACTGTCTCATACTTGATGATCTATTGATTCAAATGTAGAAGGGCCAAGGGGAAATCCCATATCTGCTCATGATTTCATAGGCACCTAAAGCAATTTGCAAAAGCATGGTACTTTTAAATCATACTTGCTATACCTGACTGTTAGGTATTGAGTCCACAAAATCAAAATCAAATTTTCTCTTTTTACCTTTAACCCTTTAAGCATTTTCATAAGTTTGTCTTATATGTCCATACTTGTTTTCAGACTTTTAGTTTGTGCTTGTTTCTTACATTCTGGGTAATATAAAGCTTTCCTTTCATAAGTCCCTAGTTATGTGTGTGTATTCACACACATACATACATCTTCCCATCTGTGCCATGTCATTGTTTGCACACTTAAAGTGTGAAGCAATGTCAGTGTTTAACCTGATATGAAAGTATGTCTGGCTACTTTGTATAGCTTGTCATGAAAGTTTCATCTAACCCATACCAGCCTGAAAAATACAGAAGTAAAACAAAACAAATGCTTCTTCACAACTTTGAATCTTCTTATTTTGATAACTTAACTGTTTCTCTGCCTACCAAATTTCAAGTAAGGTTGAGATATCTATGACATTGCAATGAAATATCTTAAATATCTGATTAAGATGTCAAGATAGTTATTCTTGATTTCTTTTACTGCCTGTTTAAGCTTGTCTCTGTTTGTAGCTCTTCTAGAGCTCTAGTTAAGAAGTATGCTTTGAAATCATGTGGGTTTGTTGCTACTGTGCGGTGACTATTGGCTGGTATCTTCTACTACAGTCACAATTTCATCAATGCTTTGAGTTGTAAATAAAATTTAGTAGATGGAAACTGGAAGAAGTCTGTCATATATGTACATGCATGTATATGTTTGCATGAGTATGTATTCCACTTTGCTTTGACATGTAAATGCTGATTGTAAAGAAGCAGTCATTTGGTCATACAAATGGTGTCATTTGTATATGATTCTCTGTGAAATAATGTCTGGGTTGTTCACTGTTTTGATAGATTAGTGGAAATATTACCTTTGAAAAAGTTGTTTATTGGTGACAGGAGGAGCTTCCAGTCATGGAAAATACCTTCCTTGTCAAATTTAACACCTGATCCATGCAGGCTTGAAAAATGGATGTTAGAATCATGATAACAATGATGGTGATGATTATTGTGAGGATGATAATAATTTGCTTTCAGATTTTGAATTATTGTAATTTTGATTTCAAATTTCAACACAAGGCCAGCAATTTTGAGAGAGTGGGTAAGTTGATTACATCAATCCCAGTGCTGAGCTGGTACTTACTTCGCTGACCTTGGCAGAATTTGGACTCCAAACATAAAAACAGATGAAATGCTGCAAAGCATTTTACCTGGTGTTCAAACTATTCTGGCAGGTAGCTGCCTAAATTATAATCTTGACCTATCATCATCATCATCATGGTCATCATCATTTAATGTCAGTTGTCCATGCTGGCATGGATTGGACGGTTTGACCAGGACTGGCAAGCTGGAAGGCTGCACTAGACTCCAGTCTGATTTGACATAGTTTCTATGGCTCGATTCCCTTCCTAATGCCAACCACTCTGAAAGCATAATGGGTGCTTTTACATGCCGCTGGCACAGGTGTCATTTGCACGACTCTAGTATCTTCCACAACTGCGATTTTGCTTGGCTTGATGGGTCTTCTTCTTGAGCATGACATAATGCCAAAGGTCTCAATCATTGCCTCTGTGAGGCCCAACACTTGAAAGGAGCTCAGCCACTTTGCCTCCATGAGGCCCAATGCTTGAAAAGTGCCTTTTATATGCCACCGTCATGGGTGCCAGTTATGTGACACAAGCATCAGTCATGGCTATGATTTCACTTGGCTTGATGGGTCTTCTCAACCACAGCATATCACCAAAGGTCTCAGTCACTGCCTGTTGTCAAATTTTGCTTTTGTGAAGGCTGAGCAATCCAGACATTAATTGGATCTTTGTCGCTTGATGTTTGCAGGACATTTTGTATTAGCCAGTAGCTTTGTTGTTGTAGGTTTTTTTTTTGAGGTCAACATGTCTATAGTGTTTAGATTTGATGAGTTATAATTTCGAGTTTGTGTAGTTGCTGTTTTCTTAGAATGTAAGTAATTAGTTTGTCTATTGTTTTCTGAATCTTATATTATAAAAGAGAAACGGACTGTCTGTTCATCACAACATCTATTAGAAGGAAGGAAAGAAGCGGGGGTGGGGTGGTGGGGAGGATCAAAATATACATCACAACATATTTTGAAGAAAAGGAGGGGAAAAAGTTGTTGAGCGAGAGAGAGAGAGTGTGTGTGTGTGAAAGTTAGACAGACAGATAAATAGATAAGCAGGTAGTGTTGTCACCATAGCAACTAACATGTTTTGATTAAAAACACAAGAATTTTGAGTGAAAGTCTGTTAATGCAATGCAACATAGGTTAAAAAAAAAAAATTCCTTATATAACAATATAGATAATTATTTTGTGGTTTTGTGTGTCTGTATTTCTCTGTGTGTGTTACTGTATGTCTTTCAGCATAGAGACAACTCAACACAGTTTCAAAAAAAAAAAAAAAAACCTTCATTATGTAACAGTATAGTTATTTTTTGGTTGTTTGTGTGTGTGTGTGTATTTCTGTCGGTATATCTTTCAACATTGAGACAATGCTACACATACTTTAAAAAGATGACTTTCACTATGACAGAGAGAGAGAGAGAGAGACAGAGACAGAGAGCCTGAAAGATAGACAGATAAGTGGACTTGTCACCATAGTAACTAACAAAACTTTCACTATAGAACTGTCCACTGTTAAAAGAATGTATATGCATGATTAACAAATATGTGTAGTAACAGGTAAAGACTTAGTACTTTATAATAGCAGTGAACAAGGTAAACTTGTTTCATTTTCAAATATCCTTTGTCCATAGCCATCTCAAGATGTTATCGGTTTAACATAAAAATAATGTTAGTACAATAACCTTTGCCCATACACTCAGGGAATTAGCTTTAGTTTGTTGGCTGATAACAAAATATAATTAGTCAACTCATTGCCAGTATTTGAAAAACGGATGTGAAATGATGAAGATGATAATGATGTTTAGATAAGAGCCTTAAGTTAACATTTATTTGCTTTATCATGTTGCTGCATGAATATTATTGGCAAAAATATAAATATATATAATGAAACAAATACACTGAATATAAATTCATGTAATGAAGCAAGAAGTTGTAAGAGCAATCCTTCAATTTTATGCTTTTTAAATAAATGATGTATTTGTTACACTAATACTGTGGTAATTTTATAAGTATTTTTTTCATGGAAATTAAAAACCAAAGCAAAAAAGAATTTGTCTATGATTGACAAGACATTTATTTCATCAGAAAATATACTTTGAAATGTATATTGTTGCATTTATCTAGTTAAAGGCTAGATTATAGTAGTGCAATAGAAAAGTTTGGTTGAGTTGATTAAAAAAATAAATAAAGAAACACAATCAGGGTATTCGTTAATGAAATAGTATGACTTTGTAAAAAACACAATAATAAATGAAAAAAGGTTCATGATGTAGTGATTATCTTAATGTATTAATAATTTATATTAAGTGCAGATTGGTTATTTGGTTAAGAAGTTTGCTTCACAACCATGTAGTTTCAGGTCAGTCAAAGCCTTGCTAGTGGACTTGATAGATGAAAGCTGAAAAACACTTGTGGTGTGTGTGTGTGAATGCGTGCTTGTGTTTGTGAGTGAGAAAGTGTGTTTGCACATGCATGCATGTTTGTATCTCCTTTACTTGACTTTGAGTACCAATTGTAAACAAGCTTCATTGTTATGCAAGCAGTGTCATTTATTTATAATCTTCTGTAAAAAAATGCTTAACCACTGTGCTGTTCCTGACTCAAAGGACTTGAAACATAAACTTGCTTGGAGCCAAGGTTACAGAAAGAACATCTGGCTGTTGGCAATCTGTCTTAATGAATTTTGTCTGGCCTATGCAAGTATGGGAAATTATATGTTGATGATGATGGTTATTATTGGTAGAATCATTAGAGTATCAGACTAAATGCTTTATATTCTAATCTTGCTGAGGTTTAATTTGCCTTTCATCATTCTGGGGCTGGTAGAACAAAGTATTGGGGTTGATATAATCAACTGTTCTCTTGCCCCTAAAGTTTGGGCTTCTATTTATGTCAGAAACAATAAATTTATGTTTATAATTTACTTGATGCATTTCCTGTTCTGTATAGAAATCAGCTGATAATAAAAGCTACTTAACATTTGCAAATTTAGAGGAAAATGAATTTGATACTTCCTTAATGATTACCAGTTCAGTTTGTAATGCAAGATGTATGGAAGACTTATTCATTTGTGGATCTTTGCTCATGAGAAATTTGCTAAAAGTTGATATCAGTAAAATATTCTATTGTGACTGGCGAGGGAATCACCTTGCAATACTACCTGTAAAAGAACTCCAGCTGTGTCTCACTTCTCCAGTTGATGTCTTGTCTGATAGCACTATTTCATGGTATACTGATAGAATCCTTCTGACCAACACTATATCAACTCTAGTGCACCCTAAGGTTCTGTTTTGTCCCTTACATTCTTCCCTCTCTATGTCAACAACCTATTTTCTTTCACCTACAACAATACACATTCATGTGCTGATAATACCATGCTTTAAGGTGGTGAGCTGGCAGTCATTAGCACGCTGGGTGAAATGCTTAGTGGTATTTCATCTGTCTTTACTCTCTGAGTTCAAATTTGTTCCTATGCAACCACACGCATGCACGCACGCACTCTACCTCATGCATTTCTCAAGCTCAAGAATTACAACTCATATTTCTCTAGTTAATATGGCCAGGCCTTACTATCAGCTCAAAGATCTAGTAAGCCAAAAAGGATAACCTTGAAATTAATATTTTTATATGACATATGTTGGAGGTCATCATCTTCAGAAAATGTTGGAATGAATGCTACTCCTTAGCATTAAGCTTCACTTCTAGGGGGTGGGGGGGTTGCTGCTATTTGGGAAGACAAGTCTTTCTGTCATTAGTGTCTTTGATTATATTCAGAAAAAAAGGTAATTCATAAGGGGTAAATTGTCCCTTAGTCCTTTAACATTCAGATTACTTTGCCAAATGTAATGCTTATTTATTTATATATTTTTTTAATTAATCAAGTATTAGCTTGTAGTTTCAAGATTGCATAAATGTGATTGCTTAATTTTTAGAATGACATTGCATGGTAGGATATAACTGGTTTAAATGCTAAAGGGTTAATGTAAGTCTTAAATCCCAATCAATCAGCTTGTTTTGGTTCTCTTCGCTTGTGTTACCCTGCTCTCTCACTGGGAATTTTTTGTTCTTTAGTACTCTTTATGTTCCTATATTTTATCACTGGACACTAACCATTACTATTTTTGTGCTCTTTAGTTTATGCCAATCAGATCTGTTAGGCAGAGACATGGTTAATCTAAAACACTGGATCTGGTGTTTCTGTTTAGGTTTTTTAATCAGCTGTCACATGCTACATGTTTGCTTGATCAGGGCTGACTTAGTGTTGCACAATAGCAACTTCTGCAATCTAAGAGTTCTAAGAATCATTATCATGTTCTTTCTTTACCAGTATACTGATAAAGCAAACCACAAGTGTTAAGTAAGTGGAGCACAAGATAGACTGATCAACCTGTATTATGTCAATAACTCCTCTCACTGGAACATAAGACAAGATTACAGTGGAAAGAGATTTTTGTTGTTATTTTGATAAAAATCAGACTTTTAGAGCAGGAGTCACTTAAGACCTATCTAGTTATCGTAGCATGCAATAATTTCCTCTCATTATACTAAATCACACTCAACCGAAGACAATTATTCTCATTAAGAACACTTGCCAATTATTAATAATTATATGTCATACTTAATTTTCTCTCACCACTTATATTTTCAGATGGCTTAAAAAAATTAAATCTCATAGAAACTCTAAAAGTTTTTATGACTAATTAATGTGTAAAAGAATCTAACAAAAAAAAACATGAAAAACCCAAGACAAAGAAACAATTTTAAGTAATTTGGAGAAAGTGCAGTTTTACTGTCTCAGTGGTAGTCTTGATTATTGAAAATTTTGCCCGGCGGATTCATTTTAGTATGGTTTAAAATGATTTTTCTTTGAAGCATGACTTTTTGCATTCTTTTTCTTCAGTACAGAGAATAAATAGACTGGAATCACTGTTGTTATGCTATCTCTTTCAACAAAGCACTGCATTTTGTCCCATAGTATTGTTGTTGTTGTTGGCACTCCGTCGCTTACGACGTCGAGGGTTCCAGTTGATCCGATCAACGGAACAGCCTGCTCGTGAAATTAACGTGCAAGTGGCTGAGCACTCCACAGACATGGGTACCCTTTAACGTAGTTCTCGGGGATATTAAGCGTGACACAGTGTGACAAGGCTGACCCTTTGAATTACAGGCACAACAGAAACAAGAAGTAAGAGTGAGAGAAAGTTGTGGTGAAAGAGTACAGCAGGGTTTGCCACCATCCCCTGCTGGAGCCTCGAGGAGCTTTAGGTGTTTTCGCTCAATAAACACTCACAACGCCCGGTCTGGGAATCGAAACCGCGATCCTATGACTGCGAGTCTGCTGCTCTAACCACTGGGCCATTGCGCCTCCACGTCCCATAGTATACCAATCAGTTAAAAGAAAAAAAAGTTGCCATTTTATTTATGCATGTAGCTAAAGGAAAGCTACAAAAAGGAAAATAAGAAATATATCTCAATGTATCTAAGTTTTAAGAATCATCAGTAATAAATGGAAAGTAATTGTTGGAATATATGTATGAAAAATGACCGTGTAATTCAGCATAAATACTTAAAAAGTATCTCCCTCATTTTTCTCCCTCCTGTGTGAGTTTGTTTACATATATTTTGAATAAATTATGCAGAGTATACTTATTCATCTATTTAAAATAACTGCTTCTATTTTTTGTTTTGCTGTATAGACTTAGACCATCTATATATAACCGGAGATTTGCACACTATAATATGGTCTTTTTCATCCTTGTTGTAGAGAGACCTACACTTCCCTCTTTGCTTCTGTGGAATATATGTGTAGAATTTTCACTCTTGACCAGTGGGAATGTAGCCAAATATCTGTACATAGAGTGATAACTTAAGCAAATTGCTTGCTGAGCCTCATTGTCTTGCTGTTGGCATCTCGCAATTTATTATTACTTTTGTTTCTAGTTGTAATACTCCTGCTGCTACTGATTACCCGTGTTAGCAATGGTTATTTGCTTCTATGGAGTGAAGTAATTAGTCATGACGATGACTTTGTTACTAGTATGGTTTAGTGTATGTGGCTGCTGTATTAACTCTGTTACCATATATTTTCTATTAGAAACAAAGCACACTACATTACTTGATTTGCAACAGTCAGTTTTGTTGAAAGTTGATAGTAATTCCAGTTCATAGTTGAATGGTTACTTTTAGAAAAAGTATCCAGCTGTAAAACAAACTGACTATTCATGCAAATAAGAATATTTTCAGAATTATGTTTGATTGAGAAAAACAGCTGTAAACACTTAAAACAAAACAAAAACGATAATTACAGTATAATTTAAATTATTAATGAAGATTACTTGCATATTAAATAGTTAAAATGTTTCAGGAAGCATGTTGGAAATAAAAGGATTGAAGAAAAATGCAAAATAATGGTTTATACTCTTATCATATATTTCAATAATTTGAAAAATACCTCAAGCTAGCTCCATTCTACACTGATCTCAAATAATAAGACATTCAATTACCAACATACTGAGAGAAGGAATGTTGTAACATGTGCTAACTGGTGTTAATTACATCAACCAATCAGTATTATTCATTTTATACATATTATTGGTGTATGGATAGAGTTTATTAAGAAGGTTAGCTTCTTTAACTTTTAAATCTCCAATATTCTGTTCTGAGGATTTCATAGTGACTGTGATATTCTGATGTTTAATGCAGAAAATATTTATATGACTGTTTTCTTTAATATAAAATATACAGTTTTCAAATAGTGCTCCTGATGTAAAGTTCATTACATATATATTAAGCGTTAACAACATGTTGGCCCATAAAAATATACAGTAATCCCTGATCATATTGCAGTTCACCTATCGTGCACCCAGTACATCGTGGTTCACTTATCGCGCACTCAGTACATTGTGGTTCACCTATCATGCACTCAGTACATTGCTGTTCACCTATCGCACGCTCAATACATCGCAGATTTTTCTGGCTAATTTATGTAAATTTATATTCCGGACTCCTCAGTATATCACGGGTTTCTGCGGCCGATAGGTATTATATTTTTTTAGATTTTAATTATTTCTGTGGGAGGTTTTGGAATGTAACACCTTCAATAGTCAAGGGATTACTGTATCCTCAAATTTGAGTGGGCAGTTAGCTAGTTTGTATACTTTGTTGTAGTGTGTGGTTGACTTCCAGGCAAGCATTTTCCAAGTGAAGACCCATCAACAATCAACATGAACTGGTTGACTGATTTATCGAAATCATTCTGCACATGTTAACATTTGAAAAATAGCTGGTTCATTATTTCTGATTTGTGCAGAATGAAGCTAGCTTGTATACCTTCTATTTTTCTCTTGATAAGAGGTGTTTAAACCAAATCTGTTGAATTATAAAATGAAAGTGGAAACCATTGCTTCTATTTTGTTGTTGTTTTCACTCCTTTCTTTCTATCTTGCATTGTAGTGGCTTTCTGTTCTAAAACATCTTATTCTATTTTACAATGCAATACTATTCTGAATAAATAAATATTTTGGATCTTTTTTAAAACGGGGGCCACTTTTTTTCATTAACGAAACACTTTGAAACTTGAAACATTGGTAGAATGTGTCATATAAAACATCTTTTTCTCTTAGTCTTCTTAAAAAAAAAAAGAAATCCCTAAGTTATTCCATGTTAAAGTTGTCGTATTTCTGTAATTTCAACCAATCACTGACGTCCATTCAGCCGATATACATTAAGTCCCGACTACATAAACAAACGATTCTGAAACAATTCTATCGGTGATAGGGTTAGGGTTAGGGTAAAACAGCAAATTTAAAAAGAAAAAAGCAAATAAAACGAAGAAAAAGAAAAGAAAATGAAAAAAGCAAATAAAACGAAGCTATGGCTTAATCAGCCAAAGGAGTAAATGTAAACAACTGAATACTTGTCAGTGATTGGTTGAAATTATCGAAATAAGACAATTTTTTACATGAAATAAATTCTTTTTACATGAAATAAATTATAGATAAGTATACGAAGTTTGAAAGTCTTTCGGTACCAAAAACACTACGTAAAACATTAATGAAAAATGTGGCCCCCGTTTTAAAAAAGATCCAATATTTTCTCTATATAACAATTTTTCACGTGATAAAGAAACTTGGTTTATCATTTATAAACTGTTATTGACCCATTCCAGTTTATTAAGTTTATTATTCTTTTGTATATGGCATTTGAAAATTCCTTCTCCAGGTCTTTGACCTATTGGGGTTTCTATACGCGAAGAAGTAACTGGACTACGTACAGTAAGCTAAAGGTTAATGGATGTTGCCAATATTTAAGAAGCTTATCTAAAATAATCGAAGAGTAAATTAGCATTTACCAAGACATCATTAGGAATGTTCATTCAAGAAGTTGTTTTGTTATTCTGTATTATTTCTAGAATCAGTTTAAAAATAATTTTGTACATTAGGTATTTCAACATGATTCAAAATGTATTATTTAAAACATTTATAAACATTGGAATTAAGTATGTAACAAAGTTAGATTCAATCCATCATTAAATATTATGGCACACAAATACCAGAGATGCTTATTTTATAGTTCTTGTTTTGCTTAGCTATCGTCATTATTGTCATCATCATCACCATCATATACATGTTTGTCCATGCTTGCATGGGTTGGAAAAATGTCACTCTCACTATTTGCCACAGTCCAATACCATCTGGTACACATAGCAGTAGAGGAAAAAAACCCATCTAGCTCTATGTATTTAATGAACTTCTTGTCACCAACCTCTCTATGTATTGTGAATGGGTACACTTTATCATACCACTGGCGATACACAGGTTGTCCGTTTGAGATTAACAAATCTTCTTTACACTTTCTCTATTTGTTCCTTTGTTACTTTTGGCAAGGTTTTTGTATTGTGATGTCCTTATCACCAAATATTTTACAGCATTTTATTACGCTCCTAGCACTAGAGAGGTCCCTGTCGAAATTAAAGTATTCCCTCTACTTTGGTTTATCTCTTTTATGAAATTAAATTGTTTCCATTATAAATTACCCTGTAATTGAGTCATTTTTAATCATTCAAAATATACTTTCATCAATTAACTGTAATTATTTAACGTAAATTTTATAGTACCTAGAAAAGGTAAGATAGCAGTTATTCTATTGTGTAATTAATTATGTAGTCTCTTAGCAAGTGATAGATATGTATGTTGTTGTCCATCTGAAACTGATATTTGTAATATCCAACATATATAGTCACCTTTTTTTTCAGTTCACTTTTTCTCTTCATGATCCTGTGCTTGTTTATGTTATTAACTTTATATCTCTGCTGATTGTTTTCCTAAAAAGTTAACCATAAATATTTTTCTGGTGGAACAAATGATTATAGCTAATGATAATGCTATTTTAGTTCAATATTTTTAATACTATTTCAGTTCAAACAAAAATTTGCCATGATTCATAAAACCTATATTCTCTATTGTTTAACCCAAAATTAGTCCTGCTTTCTTAAAATCTAGACAGCCTATCCTAACCCTCTAAATCGTCATTAAATCTAACTCTTATCAATCCAATTTCGTGTTCACCTCTGTGCCAATAATTCTTTTTGACTCAGTACTATAAACATTTTAGATCATTGTTTCTATAATTGTAACATATAGGAAATGTTTGAATCTTTTTCTCATATCTGACCTATAGAAAACTAAGTAGAAGCACATTGATACCAAACTAATATAATTTGGCTCCTGTTTTCTATGTCTGCACTGTGAGAATATTCTTGAGGGTGTCTGTTATTCAATGACAACTCCAGAATTCTGTTTTAAAGGATTTCAAAGTTCAGTTTTTTGTCTTGGCATTCTGCAGATTTGTAAAGGAATATTATATTCTACTGTGGTGTGTTTGCTTGAATAAATATGAAATTAGTGATACTTAGTGTTAATCTAAAAACCACTTTAACAACTTGAACATTGTGACTAATCAATTTTTCATTAATTATGCTGATAAAACCTGATCGTGCTACTCCTAGAGTTGTGCCATTATTTATGGACTCTTATTAACCCTTTAGTGTTCAGATAACTCTGTTAAATGTAATACTTTTTCACTCAAATTGTTTTAAATTAATCATGCATTATCTTATAGCTTTGATGTTTCAATGATGTGATTGTTTATTTTGAGAATGTCAATGTAGGTTAAGTGTGAGAGGCTAGATATGGCCAGTTTAAATATAAAACATGTAGAATATCTTGGCCAGATATGGCCGGTTTAAACACTAAAGGGTTAAAGCTGCACAGCCACTGGCTTCAAAAGGACATTGCTTAACCCTGGTTTCATGTAAAGTCAGAGAAGAAATTCTATCATTGATAATGTATGCACACACATATATTTTCCTCTATTTTTGCATAGGTTTGATGGTTCTGCAAAGAACAAGTTATCTAGAGAACTATGTAAGTAGCTGCACTGATGCAATTGAGAGCAGATTTCCTATGGCAGTCCCAGTGTTGTGATAATCCTTTTGTTGTGATGAAGTGTGATACTTTGAGGCAAATAAATGAATGTCACTCTCACAAGATTGCAGTGCAATACATTCAGCATGTATCCATTTACATTACATGCTTATAGCTGTTTAATTGTTACTGCTACAAGCATGGGCCAAAGTCTTTCATATTCATTTTTTTTTCAGTTTGTGTTAACTTTTCTTGTTAGCTAACATTGTATATCTAATAAATTAAATTGTGAATCCTTTTTCATTCACTACTTTATAGAGCTTCAAACTTCTTACACATGCCTTGTATAGTACACTGAACTCCCACCTATTATTAACCCTTACCTGTATACTTTTCATGGAATAATTGCCATTTAAGTAACAAAACATGTAGCAAGTTGTTTGAACAATTGATAGTCTGCGGTGCATTGCTATTTTAGTGCACCTGATGTACCTAAAATTCTGCTTCACAAATCAGTGTGCCAAAAATTTCACTGCACGGTTTGTGTACCTATTATTTGCACTCATTATGCAGCATTACTTTCTTGCTTACTTAATTCTATACTAATCAAGGTCACTTCTCTGATGCTATGTATAATTGTTACTATCTTCAATTGATTAAAGTATCAAACATCTTTGATGTATTCTAGGTACTTTCTCGTAGAATATCACTAATGGCAGTCATATTGATTTTATCATATCAAACATTTAACGAGTCCTATTCTGACCATCTACCTTCTTTTCAGTTTGATTGATTAACAATATTGATCAGTTTTGATGTATGTCAGATTTATCCTCCATCCATCATATTATTGCTGTTTTGAATATAGTTTCTTTGTCAGTGTGAATAAGCCTGCGAGTCTTGAAAATTACAGAAAATTACTTGTGAAGCATTTTGTACATTAGTTTTGAAATAACATAGCTCTGATTAGGTTGGAAGGAAAATAGAACAAAACCATATAAGTTGCAATAATATATTTATGGAAGTGGTTATGTTCTTCACACTGTGGTTATGCTGATAATATAATTGATTAATATGTCTGCAGTATAATATTTTGAACTTGATGAATGCTAGTTACTCATGATATATGTAAGCAGAAATATAAGTTTGATCTCAGCATTTAACTGACTGGATAACTGAAAAGAAAATATTGCAAAGGTGAAAAGTTTGAGGATGTTTACCAGTTTCATGAATTTGCAACAGGAGCCAGTTGAAAAGGTTTAAAATTAAACTGCTTTATTCAAAGCTATAGCTGTGTTTTTTTTTTTTTACTTCAAATAAATTTAAGTCCAAGATTTGTTCCAACCAAATTTTAATTAAAATCTAACTGTTCTAGTAAATTTTATAAAATTGTTTTATAAAGTAAGTGTTTGCAATGTGATACTCAAATAATTTGTTAAAAAAGTTAGGAAAAGCTGAGTTAGTGGTTGTTATTATTTATTATTTTGAAATCCATAAGCTAACAATTAGTGCTATACAACATCAGTAGTGACAACCTTTCCAATAACTGTCATTAGCAGAACATTATTTGACAAGAAATGGTATGAAATCAATGCATTAGTTGGTTTAGGAATAACATTAAGATTTAATTGACTTGTTAATAGAAAGGTGTCAAAACAATCTTTTAATTATATTTCCTGCTAGTTGTATATGTTATGTAGAGTTCAGTCTCTTACATGTAACTCTTTGTTGTCGTTTAACCCCAGATTAGCCCTGGTCCAGCGAACATATGATCAAAGATATTCTTAGCTGTGGCCAATCTACTCTTTCTGTATTCCTAGGACTACATTAACCAATAAATCCTTCTTTTTTTAATTAATTAAAATAGTTGTGTGTGATTTGAAGAAATGTGGCTACTATTTCTTGCAGGTTTAGTGGCTATGTGGATATTTTGTTTCACAGGACAAAATAGCATTAATTGACTGGGTTGAGCAAATGTGATTATCACTGAGATCTTACAAATGTGTGGTAAATGGGGAAGGAGGATTACAAGTCCACAGTCTGCAGTATTATATCTGTAAGCAAGACATGATTCTAGTTTCTTATGCTAACCAACTTAGGAATTAGATTAGCCAGTCTAAAAAGTTTAACTCATGGATTGTATATGATTTTATCAGAAAGTGATATGATTTCTAACAATGTGCTTCAGAAATTATAAATATGCATTCATCTAAAGAATCACTAAGGCTCGAGTACTTTGCTCTATATTACTGTTGTAAGCAATCTCTCCTTCTTAACCACCACCTTTCTACATCTGACATCTTTCAACTTGAATTTTTTCTGTTCAAAGCAGTTGCATATTCTGTTTTGGAGTCATTAGAAATATTTTGTGTAATTTATCTTACATGTAGTCTTGTCATGCCATTTTCATCAAAGCTGGCTATGGAAATAGTGACTTCATTGTTCTGATTTTATATCATCAATACTAATTATTTGTAATTAACATATTCCATTTCTGTGAGAACAATGATTACTTATGTCTGTTTTATTTAATTGCTACTGTTTTAATATTAGATATTTTTGCTCCACATGGATCATTGTGAAATTGTAACATATTCTAGTAAAACATATAAATTGTACACACCTGACTTTCTTGGTTTCTCATAATTGGTTGGCATACATAACTCAGATGGTGCTCTTAGTTTGGATGGGGCCTAGGCCAAATACTGACTTAAGTTTTACGTGTGTGTGCGTGTGTGTGCGTGTGTGTGTGTGTGTAGATAGATAAATAGATAAAAACATCACCATTTTTTGTCTGTCTCCCAGGCTGGCCTGGGTTGGACAGTTTGGCTGGAGCTGGCAAACAAGAGGACTGTGGTAAGTTCTACCGTCTGCCCTTTTCGGGACTAGTTTATTTGAATTCTTATTATTGGGTAATTAATTTCATGTTATTACATAATTGACTTCACAATTTGGGTGTTCATAACTTATTGGGAATTCCTAAATACAAGATCCTGTGAAAGACAGTTCAGTATTCTCAATAAATGCACAAAAACTGTTTTAAGGGTTTTGTATTGTTGTGACTGGATTAGCGAAACAATTATGAGAACAGAACAAAGGGATAAGCCCCGCTTTCCCGGGAATTACCGGTATGTCAGCTAGTATATATATATATATATATATATGTATATACACACATACACACACACACACACACACACACACTCACTCACACACTCGTGTCTAAGAATGAAAATTATCTAAAATTAGATTTAATACTTTTATGGATTATGAGTTTGGATCATTTTCGGTCATGAATTAAATTTGTTTTCTTTTAATTTTACTGTTTTGTGTTTCACTTATTAAAGATAACCACTTACTGATTAGATAAATCTTATGCTATGCTGGAAATATTTTCTCCACATCTTTAGTTGAAGTGTTTACATGTTGGATATATTTTATATAATGTAAAAAAAAAACACCATAAATATCTTATTGAAGAGTGAGTGTATGCACATATGCACACAAACACATGTGCACGCACACACACACACACATATATAGGTACAAGTGTGGCTGTGTTGTAGGGAGTTTGCTTTACAAGTACATGGTTTTAGGTAAAGTCCCAATGCAAAGCAGGTGTCTTCTAGTATAACTCTGGGCCAACCAAAGCCTTATTAGTGTATTTGGTAGATGGAAACTGAAAGAAGCCTGCTGAAAGCCAAGAAACATGTATTGTTGAGATTAAAGTCCATAAATGTATCATATTTTGGACACAGTGTACCATGGATCATCTTGATAGGAAGTGTGGAGGGGAAGAGATCAAGAGGTTGCCAAAGATAATTGTAGAATGACACCATCAAAGAATTGACTGGAAATGGGAATCTGGTTGATTGTATGCACGCAGGACAACACAGAGGTAAGTGGAGTGTCTTGGTAAGCCTACCCCTGCTCACAGGGAGGGCTTCCAGCTAATGATGGTCAACAACATTCCAGCTGTGATTAACCTCCTTGTTAAGGATATGATAGCTTGTTTCATATAGTTAAGGACATGATAACATGTTTCATATAATATGTCTTTGCTTTATATAAGAAAACAGTTGGGTATGATTTGAGGGAAATTTAGCTGCTATTTTTAGCAGGTTAGCTGATATTCTAGTGCTTCCTTCTTTGGCTTGTACAGTTCTTAGTTGTTTACAGTGACAGTTACACCATTACTTTTGCTGCAACTGGTGTAAAATTTCTCTCCATCTATATTCACTCGAGATAGCCTACTTATGTTTCCTTGAAAAAATTTCATGTTTTAGTTAAGAAGACTGTTAAAGAACAATCTTCTTAATTTTAAAGTTAACCAAATCTGTTTAGTTATTAGTTATGTAAGTTAGTCATGATAGAGTCTCAATATTGAAAATGTACTCAGTAGTGTAATGCTATCTTTCTTAATCATTTAAAAATATTTAGTCTAAAAAAAAAAAAAAAAAATTGCTAACAATCTTTGTGGTCTGTAATAATTACTTATTGAATTTGGATAGGAAATAAAGCCAAACTATAGAGCTGTTGAGATCTAATATTAATTTTTCAATTGAAAATTCTATCTATAGTTTACAATGTGTTCAAGCATTTATTTCTCGTTCTATTCACGTAAAATTCTGACTCATTGAAGTAGACGATATTTGATTTAAAAATATTCTGAAGAATTTTTCAATAGCACTTTATCATTGACTTGGTTTTTCTTTCTGCAAACTGCACATGTACTTCTCTCTTTCTTTTTCCCTCCTCTCTCTTCCTTTATTTTTGTTTGTTGGGCTGTGTATACTTAACATAAGGCAATGAGTTTTTGATGACAAGATACTATAACAAGTCTTGATGACAAGACATTTGAGTTATGTTGGTACTGGCCAGTCCTTTCAATTCTGTTTCCATCACCTGTAATGTAAATTGGCTTATCTCATTTAATGTATAATATCTCCAATTTCTTTCTCTTTTTTAAAAATTTTTTTGGTCTAAAACTTTATAATCAATAATTCTTGTTAATAATATAGAAGCCAATTCCAGAGTATTGTAGAAATTTCTTCTTAATGTGTACTTTTGATGTCTTTTATTTATTGCTTTTTATTTCAATATAGTGAATTTTGTGGCAGAAATTTAAAAATTTGACAATCATTCTCTTCAATAGATTCTGATACACTTCTGAAATTAATCTGTTCTTAGATTAAATTTGTTCATAAAAACAAACTACATGTTCCAAAGATAGGAAAATGTCAATATTTAGTTGGTTTTATTTCCCTTTTATAATTGACAGGTAACAAAATATGTTTTGCTGCTCCAAGAACTCCAGCCACATTAGAATTATCTTTGGAAATAATGGTCCATTTTTTTTTTCCATTCCAGTGTGGGTGAATTTTACAGATTTAGATATTTTTGTATAGTTTTTGATTGGGTATCATTTGTACTATTAAAGATTCTGCTGGGAAGTAGTAATGGAACTAGTCAACTACAAAGTGAATCAGATAGAATTATGTCTTCTTGAGGAGCACAACATCAAAGCTATAGCAGTTAAGTTTGAACTCCAGATCATATGGTCTGTACTCCAACACTCAAACTTCACAGTTTTGAGAACCATAAATTTTGAAGAATTATTGCATTATTATATTAGAGGATAAGTGTGTGTGTGTGTGTTTTCACATTACATTACCTGGGTTGCACTGACATTTGCTTGTCATGCACTTGGCAGTTTGATGTGCGACGATGACTGAAATTAAGTACCTTAATTGACAATTAGGTGCAGGAGTGGCTGTGTGGTAAGTAGCTTGCTTACCAACCACATGGTTCCAGGTTCAGTCCCACTGCGTGACACCTTGGGCAAGTGTCTTCTACTATAGTCTCGGGCCGACCAAAGCCTTGTGAGTGGATTTGGTAGATGGAAACTGAAAGAAGCCCGTTGTATATATGTATATGTATATATATATATGTGTGTTTGTGTGTCTGTGTTTGTCCCCCCCCCCCCAACATCGCTTGACAACCGATGCTGGTGTGTTTACTTCCCCGTAACTTAGCGGTTCGGCAAAAAGAGACCGATAGAATAAGTACTAGGTTTCCAAAGAATAAGCCCTGGGGTCGATTTGCTCGACTAAAGGCGGTGCTCCAGCATGGCTGCAGTCAAATGACTGAAACAAGTAAAAGGGTAATAAATAAATGTTGGCATCAGGAAGGGCAATGAAAAAGTTGAATAAAAAAATATATGATGATGAGTTCCTGACACTCCTACAGGAAGTAAGGATGGATTATATTGATTTGTCATTCTTAGTTTTGTATCTCATGTTTTTATTGTTCAATTCCAGGTGGAGGCAATTGCATTTTGCTTCTGGTGTTCATAAAATAAACACCAGTAATATAATGAACTTGATTTAATTGTTTTTATTCTGTTTCTCTTTCTCTCCTCTCTCCTCTTTCTCCACCTTCCCTCTCTCCCTTTTTTATAATGTTGTCTAACTAAAGAAAATGTCATCTAGCTGAATTTTTTTTGTTATTTACCTTTCAAATTCATATCCTGCTGAGGTTAACTTGTCATTTAGCTTTTTTGGGGGTTTGATAAAATAAAGTACCCAACAAATACTGATGCTTGATTCTATTGGTGATATTGTCTAACCCTCTCACCCCAAAATTTCAGGTGTTGTGTCTATCATCAACACCATAATCATCATCATTTAGTGGCTTCCTTCCATACTGACCTGGGTTGGAAGATTTGACAGTAGCTGGCAAAGACTGCACCGAGGAGTAATATCGAGGGAAGTGGCTTTGTACCAGGTGATGAGAGGTTGGTATGATAGAGGGATAAAAATAGGTGTCTTGCAGCAGAAGAGATACATGACAATATCAATTGGAGAGAGAGAGGAGGGAGAGGGGGGAAGATGATGTGATGGGATGTTCACTCAAGTTTGAGGATATATGTAAGTGAAGAGATACAGAGGGTTAAATAGGATAAATGGGCAGGTAAGTTCATGAGATTGTGAAAGGAAAGTAGGAAATAGAGGGGAGGAAATGTGGTGAGTGTATGCAGGTAGAGGGAGGGAAGAAGATATGTTGTGAGGGAGTGAGAGATAATTCATCAGAGACACACTGTGTGCAAATAGGTTTGTGGGGGTGTGAAGTGAGTGTGGGGATAGAAGATGGGGGATACAACAGGTGGTGAACCAATATTTGAAACAATTGTCTAAAGGAGAAACTGGTGTTGGAAGCAAGGCTGTTCCCACCAGACATCAGAGCTTGATGCATTTCTCTGGTTTGTCAGATTTTGTCAAACTATCCAACCCATTCCAGCATAGAAGACAGAGACGTTAAACAATGATGGTGATGATGGTGATCATTTCATTGGTTCATGTTTCTCAATGGAAACAAACAACTATTTTATTCTAGTGGTTTTCATAATGTCAATAAATTAACTATTCTAAGGAACCATTGCTAAAATAAATGATTATAAAAGCCCTCTTTCAATTTGTGTTATGAATTGTTGACCTGGAAAATGAAGATGAACTATTTGTAAAATGATCATCAATGTGATTTTTTATTTACCCATGTCTTATTCATGGTGCAAGTTGGGTTGAGTGTGAGAAAAAATATGAAAAAAGAGCAAACAACATAGAAATAGTTTGGTTTATTCTGGTTTATGAATTAACTCTATATATAATAAACATACTGAGTTTTTGTGTGTGTGTCTATATATAGGTATCCAATTCTAAGATATAGTAAATTTGTTGCAGAATTTTATATAACACTCTTATTCATTTTATATCACAGAACTATTTGTTTTCTTTAGTGTAGTAGTATCTTTTCTTTTTTTTCCATTTTCTTTTTTGACCCTTTTGATACCAACCTACCTGTGACCGCTTTGGTTCTATGATGCAAACTTCTTGTTTTAAAGTGATCCGAATTTTAAAACTTTCGATCAAAATTTCAGACATCAGCTTAATGAGAAATTTTTTTTTACTCAATTCTTCATTATTTTCAAAATTAATTGCGACAAAGGTAGTGTATTTCAACAGAAACAGGGAAACAAGAGACCAATACTAGCTCTGAGACAAGTGTAGCTCAAAAGGATTAAGTCATAAATTTCATGGTTTATTCTTGTAACACATTCACACTACCAAAATTTTTCTCTTTATATCCCTCAGCTCCCTCCTCCTTCCCTCCCCCCTCTCTCTCTCTCTAAATGTTAAAAATCTTTGATTTCTAAGCAACATAATATATTAGATTCAAAATACTTATCTCACTGATTATACTGACCTCAGTCTACTTAATTCAGCACTACTTTGTTGTTGTTTTTTTCTTTTTCTTTTTTTTTTTTCATTGCTGTAGATGCATCTGACATACATTTTGTATAGAGAGTTAATCCCTTTGCTTGGGAAGATAATTCACTAATCTTTCAGCCATTTTAAGCAATATTCACTATGCTACTACTTGTTTTGTGCAGCAGGTTAAATTAGTTCAGTAACTATAGAGCTTCAGTATTTTTACTGTGGTAGGAGTTATTCTGGTTACTTAATTTGCTTTCACTCCTGAAACAGTTGGACTTCACCAAATATTTTCAATGCCATAAAAACTACACTAGCTCTTCCAATATGTTTTCACTGCCATAAACTGTTTACCAATATGTTAATTCTGGAGGTGAGATAATTGATAATGGACTGGTTGCTTCCATGTTATGATTAGAGATATGTTGATGCAGATGTATTTCTGAACTGAACACTTCATTCCTTATTGTCTTAGTTCACTACACTTAGCTATTAAGAATTGGAATACAAATAATTTGGGAATGTTCTCTGTAATAGACTATTTCCCTGTCATATAAGGGATTTATATTTTTATCTGCTTCCCACCATGAAAGTAGCTGAGCTCTTAAAAACTTCTCAGGCTTGAGAAAGCATTTACATTTACCTTATGTATTTGTTGTCTTGAGATAATTGACTTGGTGACTGAGTCCTGTTAAACAAGCTTATGTGCTTTGCAAAGAATTTTCGTAGGAGAATACAAAGTGGTTTTCTGTTGCTTCCTTGAGTTTTTTAATATTTTAAAAATTTATCTTTTTTTCTACAATATACCATCCTGTGGGACAGATGCAGTTAAATTTCTTGTTCATGCTGTGGCACTCAAGTCTCAAGAGGCAGAACAAAAAATTTGGCTTACTCATAGCCCTGGACTAGTACTTTGTTTTATTGAACCTGGAGAAGTGAAAGGCATAGTTGACCATAATAGGATTTGAACTCAGAATATAAAAGAATAGGAATAAATACTACATAACATTTTTTCCAACACTCTTCCAACAGTTTCACCAGTTTGCTTTTAATGGGTAATTGCTAAATCGCTAAATTGACTTTAGTTATCTCTGATTAATACCAAAGGTGTTAAACTAGTGTATTTTAATGAGTCTACTGCCATTGTGCTTCAACATGCTGTTCCTCAATAGTTATGATGATGTAACAGTAATGCATTCTAAACTGTTGGGTCATTTGGCAAACATTGAAAGCTCCATCTTCATACTGTAACTCAGCCTATTCACATTCCATCATAGGAATTGGATGAGTCTGCAAATTGACAATATTTCCTTCTCCTTTCTATGTTGTATTTATACTTGTTAGCTACATGCAGTTAGATAACATTTGCAGTGTTGGTAGTATGAGCAAAATACTAATCAACAGTTCATACAGTGTAGTTTATTATACTTCAATAGTAATCACTGAATGACACCAGAAATATTGATAGTTTGTATGGACCATTAACTGGAATTTAGAACTTTTGGTATTGGGCCACATAAACAGGATTTTCTAAATGTCAAAGTACACTGGAAGATGTTGGAATATTGTGAAGGATGTATTTAACCCATTCAGATTACTCTGTCAAATGTAATGCTTATTTATTCACATTGTTTTGAATTAATCATGTCTTATCAAGATTTTGATGATATGATTACATATTTTTAGAATCTCATTGTAGGGTAGGTGTGAGAGATGGGATCTGGCTGATTTGGGCCAGATATAGCCAGTTTAAATGCTAAAGAGTTAAATGTTTCCTTGTTCCAGACAGGCTTATCAGATCTTTGCTGTTGGGTTATAAGGGGTTCTGACCATTTGAAGTCTTGGAACATTTTTTGAATTTTCATTTTTTTTTTTTTTTGGCAGTGAAAAATGAAGCATGCATCATACTGTCTGTATGCATGTGTGTCAAAATAGATATTAAATCAATAAAACAGATAAAGAAACGCACCTGTGTGTATATATATATATATATATATATATATATATATATATATATATATGTGTGTGTGTGTGTGTGTGTGCACCCACACACATTGCTATACTTATTTTTATATTGTTACGTAGACTTATTGTTTGTTATATGTTTGTTATTCTGCATTACTTGTTGCTTCTCCTTTCTCTCGATCTGTGTTTCTCACACTACTACCACTACTATTACTACTATGTAGTGCATATATTTGTCAGATATTTCAAATCTATTTTCTGGGGTGGGGTGTTGATACTAGATGTTTACCAGATCCTTGTTACTATTAAAGGAAGGACTGGTTGTTTATATTTTTTCTGCTTTTGTTTTCTTTTTTAATGTACAAATTTTGCTTTTTCAGCAAAATATCTTTTTTGCAGTTTCCACAATGTCTCTTTATGGTTTGTGCAGTCAGTTTTTTCAAGTTAGTATCAAACTTTGGCATTATATTCTTATAATAGTCTGAATGTATTTCATTGAAAATCAAACAAAACAATGATTTAAAAAAAAAGAATGCACAAAAAAGAGAAAAGAATTTCAACGAAAAAAAAAAAAAAAAAGATCGAGGATAATCGAAGCTTCAATGTTATCTGTTGTTGCTTATCTGTGTTTGTCTTGTTTGTGATATACTGTGATATGGTGTGCATATTTAAGATGGGCAGTAGAAGAGGAATGCTATTTTAACTTATTGATTTGTTGTTGTTATTGAGTATTAATTTGTCTATTTTCCATATACAATGATTTCACTTAAGCGCCAAGATCGTCTTGAGAACATCCAGTGTGTGTTTGTGTGTGTGTGTGTCTATGCTTGTTTCCAAATAGATGTGACTGGTGTTAAGATTTGTATGACATGAATATTGTTATACTTGTGTATACATACTTAAAATCATGCTTGTGTGTGTGTGTGTGTTTGTTTATATGTGGGTTTGTATTGTTATTTTATTGGTTTTCAGTTATTGCTGGGGCATCACCTCCAAAGATTTTAGTCACTTGTATTGATCCAATATTTATTTTGTCAACCATATCTAGGTGTAAGCATGGTTGTGTGGTTAAGAGGCTTGCTTCCCAACCACATGGTCTCAGGTTCAGTCCCACCATGTGGCAATTTAGGAAATGTCTTTTATCATATTCCCTGGGCTGAACAAACCTTTGTGAGTGGATCTGGTGACTGGAAACTGAACGAAACGTGTGTGTGTGTTTGGACCATGGTCTAGATATTACTTGATAATTGTAAGCAAGCATTACTGTCATACAAGTGCTGTTATATGTTCCCAGTCTTCCATGAAAATGCATCTGGCCCTGAGAAAATATTACCTTGCTTGGAAATAGGTGAATATTGATGATAGAAAGGACATCCAGTCATAGGAAATCTGTTTTAACAAATTCTGTCTGGCCCATGTCAGCATGGAAAAGTTGATAATGATGATGTAAGGTGGAACGGGAGCATACTCCAATATCATAATGTACTTTTCATGATGCACTGGTCCTAACATTTCAAGCTGATATGTAACACATATAAATTCTGTGGGTTTCTCCCAATTTCTGTTTGCCAGGTTTTACTTAGGATTTGGTCAACCTAAGACTATGATAGAAGACACTTGACCAAGATATCATGCAGCAAGATTGAATTGGAACTCTCATGACTGAAAAGCAACTTCTTAATTATATATGAAAGAATATTGCTGCATTTGCGCATACATATGCACATATCTGTGTGTGTACTTTTTTCGTTTTTCTTATGTATGCAATAATTACAATTATGATATAATAATGAAATATCTTGTGCTCTGAGTTCAAATCCTGCTTGAGATTACCTTTGCCTTTAATGATGATAAACTAAGAACCAGGCATGTCTTGTGGTTTATTCAGTTAATTAATTTTTCTCCTACAAATGTTTAGGTGTATAATTGTGAAGAACATCATTGTCTTGTTTTCACTCTCTGCATGTATTCCACATTCAGTTCCGTTCCCTTGGTTGCTTCTTAACAAACCAACAACACACTTTTTACACATGTTTCATATAAGCATGCATCTTAAAGGCTGCCTTTTGCATGAATTGAGAAACAGCTGCTTCATATAGGCTGCATTTGAGAAACCTTTTATGTCAACGGAGGTGACTTTTTCTGATTTCTTTAATCTAGCCATTGTTGTTATGAACCAGTGAATGGTCTTCTGCTGGAGGAGTAGGAAACTTCTTTGCTTCTTGGTACCCTTCTTTGTCTTGAATTAATGGTTTTGAAAGAGAGATAATATAATTCCCCTAGTTATTGTATCTCTGCCTAATGCTGAAGTTGCAATCAGTGGTGCTCTAGAAGAAGTAGTAACTGCAGTAGTTGCTGTCTTGATCTTCACCTCAGGAACCTATTACTTTTACTATTTCTGCTGTCTTTAGTTTCTCTGTTATTGTTGTTGCTTTTCCTCTTCTGGGTAGAAAGCCCTTGAGTGGCTTTTACTGCCATGCATTTTACAACTTGGTAAGCCCTACGTTCATCATAGTTACAAGGACTTAGGGGAAGGTGTCAATACAAATTCCACCTGACTAAATGTTGTTGCAGGTCTCCTCCATGTTTACCACATGACCATACTGTTGTACAATGGTGATGACAAGCCAAGGGTCAGTGTCCATAATAATACCACTAGTCATTATAATTATATTCCTGTGATCAACATACTGTTACACCAGCTTGTGGGCAGGCTTCTAGTCCATGTCTCCTAACTTAATTCTTGGCCTTAAAAGTCCTGACACCTGCTTTCTTTGATTGTCATGTCTTTGTGTTTTTGCTTGTTTCTTTATTTTTAAATCTGGTTTTGGTGGGCATATTCACTTAGTTGGGGACACCTTCTCCCATTACCCCCAAAGTAGCCATATTAAATCAAGGGGCACACGTCCTGCCTCATATTGGCCAGAGTTCCCCGCAGCTCTTTTGGGACTATATGGAAAACCTGTATACTTTTTTCTTTTGCCTGGAGTTGACTGATGTATAGTATTTTTTGGCTTGCAATGCTAGCAAAAAGATGTTGTTTTAGTGTGCATTTTACCATCTTTTTCCTTTTGCGCTTGTCAAATTGTAATTGTGTAACTGTCAGTTTTCTTTGATTGTCATGTCATTGTGTTTTTGCTTGTTTCTTTATTTTTAAATCTGGTTTTGGTTCACTTTGATGGGGGCACCTCCTCCCATTACTCCCAAAGTGGCCATATTAAACCAGTATTAAGCAAATCATGCAGTATGTTTGCAAAACATATTAGTACACCAAAAAAATTGTCAAAGGATGAACCATTTCCAATATTCTGAAGCCTTTTGTCCATTAAAAAAAGAATCTGAATAAAACAAAACAAAGCACAGTAAAGCTTGTTTTCCATTAAATAATCCTGAAAAAAATATCTTTTAAGTGAAGCTCACTTAGTGAAACATGCCTGTTCACAACAAGCATCATCAACTACAGCAGCATCAGCAGTGGCATGAACAACAACAACAACAACACTGATTTCTAATCTAGGCATAAAATCAGCTATTGTGAGAGGGGGTCAATTGATTAGAACAACCTCATTACTTGGCTGCTAGTGTATTTTATCAACAGCAGGGGGATGAAAGGCAAAGTCGACTTTGGTGGGATTTGAAATCAGAGCATCAAGTGATACACAATAATAATAAAATAATGGTTATGATGATATTTATTTTCTAAGTGTGGAGTGTAATAAATCAGCTATATTCTCCTTTCCATAGCCTAAATAAGCTATTATTATTATTATTATCATCATCGTCATCGTCATCATCATTATTATTATTATCATTATTATGAAGGCAGCGAGCTGGCAGAATTGTTAGCATGCCAGGCAAAATTCTTAGTGGTATTTCGTCTGCTGCTATGTTCTGAGTTCAAATTATGCTGAGGTCGACTTTACTTTTCATCCTTTCGGGGTCAATAGATTAAGCACCAGTTGAGTACTGGGGTTGATGTAATTGATCATTCACCTCTCCCAAATTTCAGGCCTTGTGCCTATAGTAGAAAAGATTACTATTATTATTATTATTATTATTATTATTATTATTATTATTATTATTATTATTAAGGCTGCAAGCTGGCAGAATCGTTAGCGTGCTGGATGAAATGCTTAGTGATATTTTGCTTGTCACTAGCTACATTCTGATTCAAAATTCTGTCATGGTTGACTTTGCCTTTCATCCTTTTGGGTCAATAAATTAAGTACCAGCGAAACACTGGGGTTGATGTAATTGACTAGTTCCCTCCCACCAAATTTCAAGCCTTGTGCCTGTAGTAGAAAGGATTATTATTATTATTATGTTGTTTTTTTTCTTCTTTCTTCAAATTTTCTTCCATTTCTCGCCGAGTGTTTTCCGTACACCTAGGGCAGAGAAACTCGTTGTATGCATTCCCAGTTTACACATGCAAATTCACAGGTAAAACATGTATTGAAGAAAAAAAAAAAAAAAAAATTCATGAATGGATGTTGTTTTCACAGCGATAATGCTCTTCTCAGTACATGAGTCGTTCCAGTTAGCACGATTTTTTGCACTTCCTGTAGGGATGGTAAGCCTGGTATCATTTTCAAATAGGTTTCAGTACCTTTTTTTATCATTCCTAGAGATCCTACAATCACTGGTATGGTAGTCGCCTTGAGGTGCCACATTTTTTCAATTTCTATTAGCAAGTCTTTATAATTACTGATCTTGTCAAATTCGTTTGCCGCTATGTTATGATCAGAGGGAATACTCATGTCAATTAATAAACACATCTTCTTTGTCTGATCTTTTACAATAATATCCGGTTTATTAGCTTTTATAGTCTTGTCAGTATGTACGGGGAAGTCCCAGAGAATCAATACATTTTCTCCCTCAGTCACAGCTTCAGGATGGTGTTTAAACCATTTGTCATCAGTTTTGATTTTATAATGCTGACATATTGTCCAGTGTAAATACTGGCCAACTCTGTCATGTCTTGCTTTATATTCTACAGGTGCTAAGACTCTACACCCTGAGATTAGGTGGTCTATAGTTTCAATCGCATCATTACAAAATCGGCATTTTGGGTCAGCTCCATTTTTTATCACATTGGCTTGGTAGTTCCGGGTTAATAAGCTTTGGCCTTGAGCAGCCATTATGAAACCTTCACTCTCTGCTTTTAGCCCTGAACTTCGTAACCACTGATGCGTGCGTTTCTGGTCGACATCAGCTTGTTTGCTACAAGCCACATACTTGCCATGCAGAGGTTTCTGTTCCCATCTGCTAGCTAATTGGTGACGAGGATTCGAACCTCACACAGGTCAGTTAAAAATTTTTGTGAGTTAAAAATTTTTGTGATGCAAAATTATGATGGAAGGCCTATTAGCTTCTGTAATACAGTTAGTTGCAAAAGCAACAGCAACAGCAGGAACAGGAGTTGCACCAAAAACTACAAGAGCACCAGCTACAACACAATCAGTTGCATTGCAGCAGTAACAGCAGAAAGAGTCGAACAATAGTACTCAAGAGTTGAACAACAGAACCCAAGAGTTGAACTACAGGGCCCAAGAGTTGAACAGCAGTACCCAAGAGTCGAACAACAGTCTTAAGAGTCGAACAGAAGTTGCTGGAATTAATAAGGAAGTCTGGAATCACTATAAGTTCGTTTTCACCAGGTGGTTTATTGAACTCTGTAACAAAATTCAGTTATGACCCAGAGGAGGGTATAATATTTGCAGCATACTTTAGAAGGTACAAAAAAATCTTCAGGGAAGATTGCAAGTCATGGATGGACAACGGCTGAGCATGAAAAACATTGTAATTTCATACTACCTCAAAAAACTAGTGAAATTTGTTTCCAGGAAACAGTCAGACTACTATCAAAAATATTCAGTGATAAGAGTTCTTTCTTTAACACTTGATGGGAGTGTTGGAATCTAGTTAAAAAAGAGGATGACAACTTTGTCACATATGCTGGGACCATATACCAAATGTGCGAAAGGTTTAAACTGAAGGAACTAACTCCTGCTATGTTTAAGTGCCTCGATTTTGTACAAGGGCTTATGGCAAACAAAAATATGGAGTTACATGCAAGAATTCTCACAAAACTTGAACAAGTAGACCAAAGTTTAACTCTGTAGGCAGTTGCAGAGGAGTGTCAAAGGACATAAAGAAAATTGAAGGGAAGGAGTTCTCACGAGTACAAGTGTGCTGATGAAGGTATAAATAAAAAAAATGTTAAGACCAAACCCATGCTACGGATGTGGAGCCCTACATTTCAAGATGGATTGTCCTTTCAAAACGCAAAAATGTTACAGATGCCAAAAAGTAGGACACAAGAGCTCACATTATAGAGCAAAGTTAGGAAGGTCGAACATAGATTCTGGTAGCGACATCTTGATTATTGGTACCAACACATGGAAAAGAATTGAGAAACTTAGGTTAAGAAAAACATCAAAAATTGCATGAGGCATGACAGGTGAAAAACTACACTTTATAGGCGAAATGTGGAGTGACATCACATTTTAGGGGAAAACTTGTGGAGCAAAAGTTTTCATGATAAAAAAAGCCAATCTGTTTGGTACGGACTAGTTGGAGTTGTTTGACTTATGAAACGTCCCCATAAGTCTGTTCTGTAAAAAAAATAAACGACTGTCCCACCAGTGAAAATAACTCAGCAGCTGAACTGAAGAAAAAATTAAAAAACTTGTTTCCTGAAGTGCTGTCAGATAAAAATGTCTCTGTTCTGGGACTGAGGCCCGTTTTCAAATAAAGGAAAACATCATACCTGTATTCAAACCTAATAGAAATGTACCATTTGCTGCAATAAAGCAGGTAGAGGAAGAATTAGCCAGACTAGAGTAATTGGGAATTATTAAAAAAGTAGATTATTCTAAGTGGGTAGCACCAACTGTGTATTTAAAAAAACAAAACAAAATCAGAGTGTGTGCTGATTTTTCTACTGGTTTGAATGACTGTCTAAAAATGTGCCACTATCCACTGCCTACTCTGGAAGATATTTTTGCAAAATTAAATGGTGGCAAAATATTCAGTCTGATGCATATGTATAAATTAAAGTAGACGAGGAATGCTCGAGGCTTCTAACAGTGAATACACAGAGGACTATACAAATATAATAGATTGCCTTTTGGTCTGAAGGTCGTACCTGCAATATTTCAACAGGTTATGGATGTGATACAATTAAGTGGAAAATGTTGCCCCTTTCCTCTGCAAAAAAAAAAAACAAACTAAAAAGCTTCGCATTAAGTCCTAAAGGTATTTTTGGATCAACAACACTTGCAAAAGGATCAGTGTCCAATTCTTCAAGTAATATTTTGGTCTGAGTCACTTGAGGGAAAATTGGATTTAAGTTAGACATTGAAGTCTGCATTGAAGAAATAAATATATCTCACTGTTTATTATCTCTAAAGCCTTATCTGCCATAAATTCAATGATTATATAATTAAATAAACTGTTGCTTAATGAATAATTAGAGTCATTTTTCAAAGGTTTCAATAGAAGAAAAAAAAAACAATAAAATAAGCTGCAAAACTCTTAAACGTTAAAATAAGTTGCAAAAATTTAGGAACATTTGGATTGATTTTAATAACAACATTACAAATTGTAGGTATATGATAGAAGAATGGATTAAAGTTTTCTTATTTAGATTGGAGACATTATAACTTCCTTTAAAACAAATCTAAACACGGGTTGTTTAATTCATGCAGTTTCAGGTGATACAAGACTGATAGACAGATACAGTACCATACATATTTATGTCATGCAGGATGTTAGAGTTAATATTTTATATAGTCTCAGTACAAGTTCTATTTTGTATCAATGCTTATCCTCATTTTATTTATACTTAGCATATATATGTTGATTATAGATTATAGAACCAACAAGAAACATGACTTAGCGTAAAAACCCATGTAATTTGTGCACCTGTGTAATTTACGTAGGTGATTTTCAGGATAATAATTGTTAAAAAAACTTTTACTCATGTAAAATTTGCACCTAAAAGTTTTTGGAATTGCCAATATGGCTAGGGGAAAAAGCTTTTCAATTTAGTTGTATTTAACATAATTTCACTTATGATTAGATTTTATTAAATTTTCATCAAATAAAGATAATTTCTATTTAAAAGATAGAAAGTTATCAAATTACGAAGTGTTTGTGTTGTTTATAATAAACTTTATTTTACATTTCTTACCCACAAGAAATTATGTCTGATCTTTAGCATACTTTTGTATGCCTTCAACAAAAACAAAGCTGATAAATATGCACAAGTGTAGCAAAATAAGTTTAATTACCAATAAACATCAGCTTGGATGAGACTTTACTCGACCGACAGAGGAAGGTGACCGATCAAACTGATTACATAAACAGAATTCTGATTGGTCGAAAGTGTCTTCTTGTCGCAAGCTCTGATTTTCTGTCTATTCTTGTCAGAACTTTTGATTTAGAATATTGAAATTTTAATCCCTTTCACACTTATAAAATGTCAAGCAAACTTTAAAATTTGTCAATACCGTTTTAGACGGGAGACCTAACTGATAGTTTGGTAACCCTCTAAAATAAATATTAAAAATCGAAAGGAGAAAATAAACAGCTTTGCAAGTTTAACTCGGTGTTTATCGAACAAGAGAGGTGTAAAATTTAAGAAGCAACTTGTTAGAATATACACGTCTGTGAGGAGACATAAACAAGAATAGCAAAAATCTACTATACCAAAAGAACTGGTAATACATACATTACAAGTGTTCTATGAAGAGAACATAAGATTGTTGCGTAATTTAACATGAATGTGAAATGACATTAAACATCATATAAGATAAATGAAGTCCAACCCATGCTAGCATGGAAAGCGGACGTTAAACGATGATGATGATGATGATGAAGGTTTCTGTAGGAACACTGTCATATTCACTTAGTGAGATCATATGCACAAGGATAAATTATGATGTTGTCATTGGCGTTAGATGCAGTAAGAGCTGGTATCGGCGATGTGGGTGGTGATGAATTTCATTGTCATAACATAGAGGAAGTGAGCAATAGCTTCCTGGGGGCAAACGCAAGCTAGACTTCTTAAGTGGAGAAAAACTGATCTATTGAAGGAAATTGCTGGGTTCCATTGTGATAGGTAGAAACTGCAAGCAATGTAAAATATGGCCCAGACCGTGATTATCAGCATGAACATCAAACTTCAAAAGTAGTTAACCATTTAATGGTTTTAGTAAATTTATACAGAAAAAGTAAGCATTATACTGTGCAGCATAAATAAAAGTCAACTTCATTATATTTTTTCTATAAGAACCTATTCTGACATTAAATGAGTCAACTTCTGGTACGAATATTTACATTTGTATGTCATTTTTCAACAAAAAAGATTCTGGAAACGATCTACTTATGTAATTTACACACCCACTAATGATTATTTTTGTTTTTGCGAGAAAAAGTGCATAAATTACATGGGTTTTTACGGTAATTTATTGTAGTATTTCATCCAGATAGTTGAAGAATTGAAAAGAAACCAAACATTTCTATATATAATGCAATATCAAAAACATATTTCATTTTCTTTTATTCTTTTACTTGTTTCAGTCATCTGACTGTGGCCATGCAGGAGCACCGCCTTAAAGGGTTTTAATTGAAGAAATCAACCCCAGGACTTATTTTTTGTAAGCCTAGTACTTATTCTATCAGTCTGTTTTGCTGAACTGCTAAGTTACAGGGACGTAAACACACCAGCTTTGGTTGTCAAATGATGGCAGGGGGACAAACAGAAACACACACATAAATACATACATACATACATACATACATACATATATACATATGTATGTATATATACAATGGGCTTCTTTCAGTTTCCATCTACCAAATCCACTCAACGATTTGGTCAGCCTGAAGCTATAGTAAAAGACACTTGCTCAAGGTGCCACACAGTCAGACTGAACCTGGAACAATGTGATTGGGAAGCAAGCTTCTTACCACACAGCCATGCCTGCACCTATTTTATGTATTTACTTTTGACTAGCTTTGTAATTTTTTTAGTTTCTTTTAGAGGTATATTATCCCTTTTGGTACTGTATTTCATACTTTTTTGTTTACTGATCTCACTACTAAATTCTGTTCCCTCTAGTGGCCAGGAATTTGGGATTTTCCTTTCAACAGACCCTAAAAAAATAACAATAATATTGGATAAATTTCTTGTGGAATGGAATTAAACAATTGAAGTAATTCATTTGTTTAGAAATCAAAAGAGATGAAATCATCAAAAATTGTAATTTTCACATTTGTTTGGTTATTGAAATAATTTCAAACATCTTTTCTCAAGTATTACATACATAAAAATAATACAGCATTAGATATATTATGGAGTAAAGTATAGTTTGTGTTCATATAGCTAACGGCAGCAAGAAAATTTGATTGTGATATGCAGATAACAATAATTAAAAATCAGGTGAACATAAACATTGTATTTGTTTGTGTCTATCACAGACTCTCTTTTGAATTTAGGTTGTCAGGTAATGTTAATGACATGATTTTTATGTTTTTAATTAAAATCTCATTGAAAATCTGTAATCTACATCGCCATTGGCAAACAAAGTAAAAACTGTTAACTGCTCTTCTGGTGTGCATGTGTAATGGCCTAATTGTTTAGAAACTGGCATCAGAATTCCATATTATTTCTTGAAGTTGGTCAAGAATTTGTTTTTGATGCAAATATTTTGATGTGTCCTTAGGCAAGATAGTTAGCTCGCTTAAGGTAACATTGCTTTTCAGTATTATTCTACTCAGGAAGCTAATCCATTATTGTATACTAGCTTCTTTAAGTGAAGAGAATGTTATAAAATTGGAGATACCTACCTGTCCTATTTCACTTTGTTGCTTACTCATAGAAACAAAGTTGTCATATGATCCTCTGTCCATTTTATTCTGAGTAAATTATTCTGTCAAGTTTCTATTTATTCTAGTCATGGCTTGATTGTCTGGTAACCATATTTGCAATCAGACAAGAGACATTTTGGTCCACATGTCTTTGAAAGCACAGAGCTAGCAAACTATGGAGAATGATGTGAACAAACATTACTGGCCATAGCTCAGTAACTTTCATATGAAGGGCAGAATGTAAGCATTCACACTCATACATACATGCACACTGCTAGCTTTGTGTAGTTTCTGCTTACCAGATTCACTCACAAATCATAGGATAGCTCTGAGTAGAAGGCACTTTCTGAAGGTGCCACACTATGAGACTGGATCTAAAACCACATAGTTATGATGCAAGCTTCTTAATTGTAGAGTTATGCTTGCATCTATAAATATACCTGTGTAAACTATAATTTTAGATCAAGAAATCTTGTCGTTTTGAAGATTAAATATTGTGATAAACTGCAATTAATAGTAATGTTTTTTTTAACTATATTAGTTCAAGCTTTGATAAATACAAAATGGAAAGGAAAAATAATGATGAGCTGTTTGAGAGAATCACATCTTTATTCTGTTTATTGGGCAAAAATACTAATAATTACACTGTTGATTATGTTATTCTGATCTCAAGTTTTGTGCATCTGAGTTTCATGTGCCATATTATCAGATGTTACTACTGTTGTGTACATCAAGAAGGAATAACCAACCACCTTACAAACTGAAGTACTCTGTAGTCACATCATTTCTTCATCTAGCATATAATGATCTTGACAAAACAGTTCAAGATTTGGCTTGTGTTATCTATTGAGTGGGCTAGTGAATATCTCTGAAACAGCATGAATATTACAAATCTCCTCCCCATTTCTCACATACTGAAACATAATGCCTACCTAGAGAAGGCAATAGGCCATCTCTTTTTACCACTAAATTAACAACTCACCATTGCAAATAGAAATTGTGAAAGATTTGAAAAAAGGAAGAAAATGGTAAAAACAAAAGGAAATTTATTTAAATAATCTTCAAGTTAAGAATTATTTAGCAGAGTATGAAGTTTAGTTTTTCAGGACATTGACATTTAAATATTTGAAAGTAAACATTATTATAATGATGTATGAGTTGATGTCAGAATATTAGAGTACAGTTATATAGCTTTATAGAATTTAGTTTGCTTTTATTTCTCTGGAGTCAATAAACTAAGTATTAAGTACATTAGTAGCTTTGATTCAGTCCTCTTCCTTTCATTAAAAAAGGACCCCCATCGATAGTCACAAGAAATCCTACATTTTGTCTGCATTCATTGTAAAATTCAAACTTTTACCTGTTTATAGCCAGTTCAGTGCTCATTTGGACTGTTGCCAAATGTGACTAAAGCTACTTTTGGGAATTCTGTGAAAATCAAATGCTAAAATGAAGAGGTATCTTCAAAAGCTGTTTGCTAACATCAAAGTGTTTCTAGATACTGCATTACACATGTTCCTTTTTGTACCAATTTAGTTATATAAATATTGTTTATCATTATCATTGTTCAACATCTGTTTTCCATGTTGGGATGGGTTGGACAATTTGACAGGAACTGGCCAACTGGAGAGCTGCCCAGGTTCCATGTCTGTTTTGGCATGGTTTTTATGTCTGGATGCCCTTCCTAATGCCGACCACTTTACTGAGTGTTGTGAATGTTTTTTGCATGTCACTGGCACAAGTACATTTTATGTGATACTGACATGAGCACTGGTACAATTGCATTTTATGTGGCACCAGTACTTGCAAGACAAAGACTTCTCGGCTGAGAGAGGGAGTCGGGGCATGGCCATAAAGGACATGCTTTTATGTGTGAATGGCTACGATTTTACTTAGCTTGATGTTTCTTCTCAAGTATAGCAAATTGCCACAAGTCCCAGTCATTTCCTCAGTGAGGATCAGCGCCTGAAGATCCTTTCTCATAAAAAGGAAATTAAATCAGCAATTTTAGTCCGCTAGAAATCTGTTTTCCTTATATTGTTCTATGGATATAGAAAATTGTTGAAAAATTTTCTTAAACTAATCTTTCTCTTTTTCCCACACCCTCCACACCCTATATCTCAGCCTACCAGAAAATAAATTTGCATATGAAATGTGCATTTCAGCTCCAGTTTTTCTTTCTTTTCATTTTATTTTAATCCCAAACATTTTATTCAGTGTGGGAAGCCCATCATCTTTGGACTTCTAAGTTGAACATAAAAATAAAATACAATGATTTCTTATATGATACTAAGTCACTAATCACAAGGGAAGAGTGATGCTAATTTAATCCACTCCATTAGAATACTGGTATTTATTTTATTGACTTGCTTTTTCATCTTCACTAGGAAATCAAGTCAACCATAGCAATTTCAAGAGTGATGGGACTACTCTGATTAGTTTAGTATTGTTTTCTACAAGTGTGGCTGCTATTATACTTCTTTCTGTTTGTTATCTGTCAAAGTTGGTTTATCTGACTTCACTACAATTGCGATGCTAGGTAGAGAGAGAGAAAGTGCTAAGCAGGCAGATAAGTAGTTTGGTTAGAAGATAAATAATGAAAATGATTTATGACTCAGCTGATTGATTAAACTGGATCATTTCAGTAACAGGTTATTGCACAATGACTTTTGTTTTGTAACAAAAAATAGTCTGTTAAGCAAGCTTATTTGCTTATTAAAATGATGGATTCTTGATTGGTTTTGTTGACCAACTGAAATACTTGTTAAATTAGCATATAAGTGGCTGAGTATTCCACAGGCTGAATCAACATAATGCAATATATGGCAAGGTTGGCTGTTTGACTTTCAAACACACTGTTTCTATGTAACCATTTTCATTCTCAAGGCTGGGATTAATCCAAGACTTGGGTAAAAGACATCATACAGTGGGATCAAGCTGAGAATCTCATGATTGTAAGGCAAACTTCTTAATACTTCTATCCAAATTATATTATATCATATTAAATTGTTAGTAGTTCTTGGAAACATGTTTCAGAACATGTCTCTCTCTCTCTCCGTGTACTTCCTCTACAGCAAGACACCTATTTCTGTCTCTCTATCACACTTGAACCTTTCATCATCTGACACAAGATCACTCCACTAATACTCTCTCTCCTCTCAAAGAATCTTTATCTTGTAAATTACTTGGTGACCTTGCCAAAAAGTGTTGGTGCCGTGCAAAAAGCGTCTGGTCCACACTGTAAAGTGGTTGGTATTTGAAAGGGCATCCAGCTGTAAAAACCATACCAAACCTGGCCTTGCCTGTGCTTGTGCCATGTAAAAAGCACTCTGTCCACTCTGCTGGGTGGGTTGGTGTTAGGAAGGGCTTCCAACTGTAAAAACTATACCAAAACAGACACAGAAGAGTGGTGCAGGTTCCTGCCTGGCCAACTCCTTTCAAACTGTCCAACCCATGCTAGCATGGAAGGCAGACATTAAATGGGGATGATGATGATGATATAATTTTGATGGTTTTACATATATACAAATTATTGGTGCAGACATTTTGTTATATGTCTCGCCAAACTAAAATTCAATAAGTACATGGAATAAAGGTTTGTATACCCATGTGTGTACTAATAATATGTTCTTCAAACTAAAAACAACAGACATTAGCTAAAGAAAGGATTCAATATATAATGAGAGTGAAATATCATTATTAAAACACATGCAAGACAAAAAAGAAAGAAAAAAGGATGTGATGTGACTTTGAAATAGTTGAGTAAGCTTTTATGTTTTTGTTGGAGATAGGGCTTAGAGGTGCAATGAGATTGTAGAATTAACAGGGCAAAATTGATAGTCTTAAAATGTTTTTAGTAAATCCTGTGTCTATAGGTTGAGAATAGGGTCTGTGGAATAATTGTATTTAGAAAATGGATTTCAAATGATTCTAAGGTTTGCTAAGATGTTTTTGTTATAGGACATTGACATTTAAATATTTGAATATTTAGCATATGATATGATGTTCCAGTAAATTTTATTAGGTTTGTTGGAATTCTTTAATGGCTATATGTACACAGAGAACAAGGTTGAATGTGTCCTGTTAGTGTTTCAGAATATATATATATGTGTGTGTATTGACATTGTAAGAATTTTATAAACTTTTGAGAGAATGTGATTGTATATCTTGAAGCACACACATAAAACTATGAATAATGCCATGTAAATAATGGGTTGAAAACCAAAATTTTGCATGCTTACATGATATCGTCTGTTGCTTTATGTTGTGCTTAGTGATATAGTATTTCAAAAAAGAATCTTATGTATATATAAGATTCTTTTTTGGAATACTATATATATATACATATATATATAAAAGTATATGGCAAGTAATCCCTTATGTCTGAGAGAGATGGTAAGTTGGTTTTAACAGTGGTATAATATACGAGTTCCTTTACTCAGTAGTGTTCCTGGCAAAGACAGATATTGGGATTGATACAATTGCAGTTTGAGTTTTTGTAGTTGTGTTGGATTATTAGTTTTGTTTGATTGCATCTAACTATAATTTGAGTAGAATTCCTAGTGGCAGAATACGATATTCTGACAGGATTCTGTGGTGGAGAGCATCTATGTAATAACTGGAAGAACTATTTGGCTATAAAAGCTTGTACTTGTAGGTTGTAAAACAGGTTTATATCCATACATATCTTTCCCAGTGTTTGGTGTGTATTTAACTTAGTTTTCTAAGAGTTTCATTAGAATTTTCTAAAATCTCTTTACCTCTTCATTAGAAGATAAAAGGACAGTCTTCAGTGAAATATTTCCTGCTAGATTGTTGAGATTACACTTGAAGTGTTTTGAAGATTTGTGAATATTTTGTAGGCTTTTAATAGAGACATCATACTGAATTATTTTATGTGTAGTGTGACATCAAGGAAGTTTATTGATGATAATGATGATGTGTCAACAGTTGGAGAGCCCAAATTTCTTAGAATTAATCAGCTATTGTCTCTATATAGACCATCAAGCTGCTTATGCTAAGATTTTAAGATATACTGGCCTACAATGTTGCTAATTTCCACAAGACAATGAAAAGTAAATAAATAAATGTAGTACTACTGGTTTTGTAAGATTTCTATTTTTATAAAAATAGATATCTGAAATTTCAATAATTTTCTGTAAGCTGCTCTTACTATGTTATATGCATTTTCAGATACCTTTGATATTTTTTATTACTGGTATAATGTAATTTTTCCAGGATTATTTATCAACAGTTGCTGTAAACAACTGACTTGATTATATGCCTTCAAAACAGAAATAACATTCTGATCCATCATAATGTGTTGGGGAGAATGTAATTGATTTCAACAGATCCTATATTAGGAGTTTTTTGAGACTTGATTGATGACAAAGAGTGGTGACCAAAAGCCAAAGTGACCTAGCTTGAAATTATAATTCTTAGAGGTACAGGAGTGGCTGTGTGGTAAGTAGCTTGCTTACCAACCACATGGTTCCGGGTTCGTTCCCACTGCATGGCACCTTAGGCAAGTGTCTTCTACTATAACCTCGGGCCGACCAAAGCCTTGTGAGTGGATTTGGTAGACGGAAACTGAAAGACGCCTGTCGTATATATGTATATATATATATATGTATGTGTGTCTGTGTTTGTCCCCCCAAATTCACTTGATAACTGATGCTGGTGTGTTTACGTCCCCATAACTTAGCGGTTCGGCAAAAAGAGACCGATAGAATAAGTACTAGGCTTACAAAGAATAAGTCCTGGGGTCGATTTTCTCGACTAAAGGCAGTGCTCCAGCATGGCTGCAGTCAAATGACTGAAACAATTAAAAGAGTAAAAGAGTAAAGAGTAACAGTTCAGTAATAAAAATAAAATCTTTGTAATTCAACATTTTTCTTTTAGATTTCCATATAACAGGCAGAGCAGATTCGGATATACCTTTCACTGCCCATGGAGTATCAAAGATAAACAAGCAAGGGCCATTCAGTTGCTGCAATATCGACTTTCTTCATAAAATGGTGTTTCTATCAGAAGTAACATAAAACTAAATTTGGTGTGTGTGTGTGTGCATATATATATATATATATATATATATATATATATATATATATTATTCAAAAGAATTCCAGCTCTGTCTGTTTTTTATGTTTTATTTATATTCTTATAATATTAATGTAGGATATAGAATATATAGTATATATAGTAGGTATAGTAAAATGAAATGAAGTATTAATTGTCTTATTGAATAAATGAAATATTGAATATTAAATATCAAATATTAAAGGGCTAGTATACTTTCTTACATTTTAGTAGTCTTCAGTGTCTCATGTTGTGACAGGAATGTTTCAACTGGGACCTTGAAGACTGCTAAAATGCAAGAAAGCATACTAATCCTGTAATATTTAGCATTCAATATTTCATTTATTCAATAAGACAATCAATACATCATTTCATTTTACTATACCTACTAATATGTACTATATATTCTATATCTTACATTAATGTTATAAGAATATAAATAAAACATAAAAACCAGAGTTGGAATTCTTTTGAATAATGTATTCCTCTATACACTATCATACAAACCCCTTTATATATATATATATATATATATATATATATATATATATACAAGGAAAATAAGACAAGGTAGAAAATGCTAAAATGATTTTATCATGAACATTTTAGTACTGGTTTAAGTCTTTGCAACATTTTCAACTTAGAGTAAAACATGAAAAAGTCGCAAAGGCTGAAACTGGTACTAAAATATTCTTCATAATAAAATTATTTTACCATTTTCTACCTTGTCTTATTTTCCTTATACATATCAACTTGTGTGTTCCTTTTCAACCCCCCTTCCCCCGAAAGCATGTGGCTTAGCAGTTTGGGTATTTCGCTCGCAATAGTAAGATCATGAGTTCGATTACTGGTGGCATGTTGTGTCCTTGAGCAAGATGCTTTATTTCATGTTGCTCCAGTCCACTCAGCTGGCAAAAATGAGTAGTGCCTGTATTTCAATGAGCCAACCTTGTCTCATTCTGAGTTATGCTGAATCTCTCTGAGAACTATGTTAAGGATATGCATGTCTGTGGTGTGCTTGGCTACTTGCACATTCATTTGACAAGCAGGCTGTTCAGTTGATTGGATCAACTGGAACTCTTGTCGTTGTAACTGACAGAGTGCCAGTTTATATATGTATGTGTGTTTGTGTGCTTGTGCATACACCTGAAGAGAGAGAGAGAGAAAGATGTCTATATAGACTTTTTCTTATTTATATATTACTGTATAATAGGTCATATAGCACTGCACTCACTTCCATTGAAATGTCTGTAAAGTAATAATCTATCTTAAATTCAAGGAAGCTGATTTCTTGATTTAGTTTATTTGATGCCATACTTTTAAGAATTAATGTATTGATGATTTGCAGACTTTACAAAGAAATTTCAACGCATTATCTGTCCAGTTTTATAAACTTTGCATTTTATTAGGAAAAGGATGCAGTTGTTAAAATATTTGCTTCATTTCATATGCAAATGTTCCAATGTAAGGCAACATGCTTACCTAAAAGGAGATAGTAGATGGTATAAAATTATTAAAGAGAGTGAGTGAGGGAGTGAGAGAAAGAGAGAGTGAGATAGGTCTACACACGCACACACACGCACACACACACACACACACACACACACACACACACACACACACACACACACACACACACACACACACACACACACACACACACACACACACAGAGCATGTTAAAAAGTGAGCAAGAATGAACAAAAGATTTATTTGAAATCTTTCAGTTAATAGGATCAAAAGATAATGGCTGTAGTTGTGTTTTATGATTATCTCTTCGTTGAACCAACATCACTGAAATACTATAGAGATCTAATTTTCACCATTTAATGGTTTGTTGGTACATAATAGTTTGTGTTTAAATTCTGGCACCAGTTTCTAACAACATATTACAATAGTTTGAAATAAATGGTGTCTGTTAGTATGTTTGTCATGTCTCTGAGTTCTATGCATTAGTGGCTTTAGCTCTCTCTTACTTGAATGACAAAAGCAGCTGCATGCAATCAGACTGAGTTTCATGACTTACTTGTATTTTTATTGTTGTTGTTGTTGTCATTGTGTATGAACTTTCTGGAAGGGCTTTATCTTACAGCACAACATGGTTAAATGAGTAAACTTGGTGTTATCAAAATGTGGGGTTCAGTTTATTGATTAAGCATAAATACAGGGAGGATGTTCCCTTAACTTATTAACATTTAAACTGGTCATATCTGGCTCAAAATATTCTTCCTGTTTTATGTTCAAACTGGCCAGATCCAACCTCTCACAAGGCTGTTCTAAAAATTAACATTCACATCATCAAAATCTTGAAGCTATGAGATAATACATGATTAATTCAAAGCAATATGAATAAATAAACATTACATTTGACAAAGTAATCTGAATGCTGCTAGGCTAAACCAGCCATATCTGGCCAAAATAATCTACAAGCTTTTATTTTCAGACTGGCTAGATTTGGCCTCTCACACTAATCCTACATTACTACTCTAAAAGTAAACAATCATGTCATTGAGATCTTAAAGTTATAAGGTAATACATGACTAATTCAAATCAATATAAATAGATAAATAAGTGCAGGAGTGGCTATGTGGTAAGTAGCTTGCTTACCAACCACATGGTTTCGGGTTCAGTCCCACTGCGTGGCACCTTGGGCAAGTGTCTTCTACTGTAGCCTCGGGCCGACGAAAGCCTTGTGAGTGGATTTGGTAGACGGAAACTGAAAGAAGCCCGTCGTATATATGTATATGTATGTATGTGTGTGTTTGTGTGTCTGTGTTTGTCCCCCCCCCCCCAACATCGCTTGACAACTGGTGCTGGTGTGTTTATGTGCCCGTAACTTAGCGGTTTGGCCAAAGAGACCGATAGAATAAGTACTAGGCTTCCAAAGAATAAGTCCTGGGGTCGATTTGCTCGACTAAAGGCGGTGCTCCAGCATGGCCACAGTCAAAAGACTGAAACAAGTAAAAGAGTAAAAGAGAGAGTAAACATATTTGACAAAGAAATCTGAATGCTAAAAGGTTAAGTTGTGGTGGGCCTTCATGAGAAAGACTATATCTTCTTTCAGTGTTTTTGGAGCAGATAAAAACTATTAAGTCGCTTGTAAGAAGTAGAGAAAGATTTTTATTCTAAATACAGTAGACATTTTATTTGTTTTTCTTTTGGTAATGTCATATTTGTAAAGACAAGTTACTAGGACCTAGTATACCAGCAATCTGTTCATGTAAATTGCCCTCATAGACCTGGCATTCATTTGTCCACTCACTGATTTTCTTAGTTGCTCAATCCTGCACTCATGTGCATAACAGCTATGTTGTGAGAGAAAATTATGAGTCCAAGTTGTTGACTTGAATTTCTGGAAATATTTGCTTTTCCTTTAGTAGCCTACATGAGAGCTTGAGCTTTATATTGCTTACAAAACAACTTAGGCAAGAGCTGGCAGAATCATTAGCATATTGGACAAAATACCTAGCAGCATTTATTCTAGTTGTCTTTGTTCTGAGTTCAAATTCCACTGAAGTCATTTTTGCCTTTTATCTTTCAGGGTTTATAAAATAAGTAACAGTCAAGTACTGAAGTTGATGTAATCAACTTGCCCTTTCTCATCAAAATTGCTGGTCTTGCACCAAAATTTGAAACAGTTATACAGTGTGGTGGATTGACAGAATCATCAGCATGCCTTCAGATATTTAGCTGTGTCTCTATATTTTCAGTTCCAATCTTGCCAAGGGCAACTTCTTCTTTCATCCTTCTTGGGTCAATAAAATAGGAAGCTAGCTCAAGTTTCAGGTCTTGTGCCTATATTGGAAACAAACTTATAGCATGCCCATCATATATGCTACATATTTGCAGCTATGTAAGCAAAACAGTGAGAGCTAAGCTTTGAGAAGGGATACAGTATTGCAGCAGTGATGGTATACAACCATGGTATGACCTTGTTGCTCTTTAAATTAGTCTAGCTGTGAGTCTCATTATATAACACTAATAGACTGTAATCTTGTTTTCTGAAATTGTTATACTTTTTGTGTTGTTTCATATTATTTCAATATTGTTTTTGATAAATTAGTTACTAAAATGTTTTGTTAAGTTTGTTGATACATAAATTGTGAAATATTTTGGTGGTGGCAGTTTAAACCTCTGCTGTTGTCATTGCATTATACCATTGACAATACCCTACTTGCTTCAATCTACTTGTTTTGTTGTTGTTTTTTTTTTTGTTCTTTTCTGAAAAATAATTATGACTCCATTTTAATTAAACTATTAATAGTTGGTTAGCTGGTATGAGTATTCAGCAATTAAAAAATACTTGGTTCAGTAATTTATATACAAATATTTAATTTGCTGAACTATTTCAAACCTATATTGGTGTGAGGAAAAGAACTATGTTCAGTATTCCAGTTCTATATTTAAGAGATGTGGAATTATGTACATTATTTACATTTGACGGATATTTGTCCTCATCTTGTTTGTTGTTAACACAACCTTTCGGCTGATATACCCTCCAGCCTTCTTCAGGTGTCTTGGGGGAAATTTCGAATCTGGGTTCTCATTCCTAAGGTATTTTTCGATGTTATTATTATTATTATTGTTCAGATCACTGCTTGGAATTGAACTCGGAATCTTGGGGTTAGTAGCCCACGCTCTTAACCACTATGTCATATGCTCGTGGGCATAATAATAATAATAATAATAATAATAATAATAATAATAATAATAATAATAATGATAATAATAATAAGAACAACAACAACAATATTGAAAAATACCTTAGCAATAAGAACCCAGGTTTGAAATTTCCCCAAGACACACGAAGAAGGCTGGAGGGTATATCAGCCGAAACGTTGTGTTAACAACAAACAAGATGAGGACAAATATCCGTCGAATGTAAATAATATGTTAAGAATTATTCTACAACCATTTTTAAAAGTCTACCATGAATGCTTTCTTGTAAATTTGGATAATTGTAAATTTGGATTCTTGTAAATTTGGATAATCTTCATCATAATCATTGTTATCTTCATTGTTTTAATGTTCACTTTTCCACACTTGCATGGATCAGACAGAATTCACTGAAGCAGATATTCTATGGTCAGGTGGCATTCATGTTGCTAACTTTCACTTGTTTATAAGCAAGATAATATTTCTCCACGACTGGATGTTTTTGCAGAAGATTGGTACTGACAACACTTGCATGATGGTGACACTTGTTTTATGACTTCCACATGATATCAAGACCAGAAGGCATGCACGCGTGTGCACTCACACAACTTCTTTCAGTTTCCTTCTATCAAATCCACTCACTTGCATGGATCAGACAGAATTCACTGAAGCAGATATTCTATGGTTAGGTGGCATTCATGTTGCTAACTTTCACTTGTTTATAAGCAAGATAATATTTCTCCATGGCTGGATGTTTTTGCAGAAGATTGGTACTGACAACACTTGCATGATGGTGACACTTGTTTTATGACTTCCACATGATATCAAGACCAGAAGGCATGCATGCGTGTGCACTCACACAACTTCTTTCAGTTTCCTTCTAACAAATCCACTCACAAGGCTGTGATAGGCTTGGTGCTATAATAGAAGACACTAGCCCAAGGTGCCATACAGTGAGACTGAACCCATAATTGAGAAGCAAACTTCTTAACCATACAGCCATGGCTTCATCGCAAAGCCATATCTGTGCATTGTTGGTGTAAATATTTTAACTGATGGATGCTGTTCATTATATAACTGTAAAATGGTTGAATAACCATTTTATGAGGATATGTTGTATTTTTGTGTGAATTTATGGCTATAGTAATATACTATTTTAATCTTAAGTTTCAGCACCTACTATTTTCTCCTGCTACTAGTTTTGGTTGCTATTTATTTCTAACCTGTAATCTAACGCCATACAATTATCATCATTGATTTTGACTGAAGTTAAATGACCCAGTGGTAACAGGACTAGGTTAATAACAATGTGGTCAACCATAGTGTGAGGTGCTGCTTGCTTTGATCTATCTGCTTGAAACACAACAGGTTCCACACTTGCTGATGATTGATTAGTATCGTTAAGTTGCTCCACACTACAACAATGTGCAAGTGAGTAATTTTCATAAACTGTACCACTCATGTTCACGGAAAAAATATATTATGTTTGAAAGAGTAAAAGAGCTATTAATAGGTATGAAAACTGGGTCATTAACTCAACAGGAATTTTATCTTGTACTTCCTTGTGTTTGTTACACATTCAATGGAGTCTAAAAAATTAATTTGTGTTGGACTAGAATCTTACGTCAGCTTGTATAAAGAATTCAGTAAAGCAATTTTTGGAAATCTTTAATTTTGTACATTTAAACTATGTATTTGCAAAAATTATTACTTCTGGTGTCAGATTGCCAAGTCTATTTTCTTGACTCTATAAAATGGTGTGAATTATATGTTCCCCCTTGAGGACAGTATTACTTCCTATTTGGCAATATAATATGGAAATTAGTGCATAAATATCATATTATTTCTTGTTAAAGGTGATTATTTTCATTCCAAGTAAATGTTTCTGATGTATTGGAGATTTTACCTAGTGTACAGATTGCATATGGTCTATTTGTAATAGAGTAAATAGTTCTTTTAAAATATTGGTGTAATTTACAGCTAAGAGATATAAACATACTTTCTCTGAGAGTTAACATTGATTTTTAGAGTAACAAATGATTTTTTGTTTACATAGGATTGACTTTATTTAATAAATAATCATGATTTAGTTTTTACTTTGGCAGCAAGGGTCCAAGATTTGCAGCATTAGTGGAAGATGACTTTTAACATGAAATCTTTTTGATGTGTATAGGATGCTGCAAAATTAATTGCATTAGATTCCACTAGTCATGTTGATATGGGCAGTATAACTAGACTAGTTCATGTGTATCAAGTAAAAACTAGCTGAGACCTGATAGGAGATATTATTAGTGAAGCAGAGAGAAGCTATGAAATACATTAGATGAAATGATTAACTAGAATTCAAATATAAATGTTGTAAGATAAGCATACCTGGAGATTACCATTACCAAAAGGACACTAATTATGTATGAACTAATGTTTATATATTGAAGAAGGTGGGTAGTTAGTGAAAGAGAAAATAATATTTATATTAATCTGATTGACTAAATAATGAAAACATCGGTAGAATTGCTAGTATGGTGCAGAAAATATCTGTCAGTAATTAGCTATGTCCTTTTATGTTCTGAGTTCAAGTCCCTGTAGGTTTGACTTAGCCTTTTATTCGTCAGGAGTTAATAAAATAAGCTCCAATCAAGTACTAGTCAACTAAGTTGACTACACTCATTCTACAAATGCACTAAAGGTCACATATTAGAAATCATTATCTCCACTGGGTACTGTCACTCAACATACTTAGGAATGACAGTCAAATCCTCTTAAATCAAACCATACTATCTTTAAAAATGGAAGTGCACTTTGGACAATGTAGTCCTAGATATATAAAAAAAGAAAACAAGGATGGTCAGGAATGGAATACATTTTTCATAGTTCTCTTCTATTAGGTTTGACAAAAACAACAACAACAAATCTAATTGTTTGCATGTTGCTTATAACAGATGTTTCTTTTATGATAACCAAATCAGACCATCACTTCCACATTCAACATTGGTGTGGAATTAAAAACAAGCAGACTCAAGTGTTGATGTTTTCTTTGTTGTTTCCTACTAGTGAAAGCACATGGCTTAGTGGTTTGGGTATTCAGTTTGCAATTGTAAGGTCATGAGTTTGATTCTTGATGGCACATTGTGTCCTTAAGCAAGACACTTTATTTCATGTTGTTCCAGTTCACTCAGCTAGCAAAATTGAGTAGTACCTGTATTTCAAAGGGCCAGCCATGTCACATTCTGTGTCACACTAAATCTCTCTGAGAACTATGTCAAAGGTATGCATGTCTGTGGAGTGCTCAGTCTCTTGTATGTTAACTTCACAAGCAGGCTGTTATGTTGATTGGATCAACTAGAACTCTTGTTATCATAGCGTTGGAGTGCCACTCCAGTAAGGCAGAAATATAATTTTAGAGCCTGTTGCTCTCTTGTAGAAGGTTGGAGAGAAAGAGAGAGAGAGAGAGGGGGTGTTTTTCATATTTTCCTAGGACAATTCTTTCTCTTGAAGCACAGTGAACTTTAAGGACAGTCTCAAAGGGTTCTATTAGCATTCTCTGGCAGCTTTTCTGGTAGTAATTATCAATAATGTTGACAGTCAATTATATTGAGTGGAGCTTACCTTGCTTGCTCATAGCATGAAATCATAAACGCTGTGTGTGTATCTGTATTGTATTTAGTTTTACTTATTTCAACCAGATGCTGTGGCATGTTGGTGCAATGTCATATGTTGTAGAGATGTATTTTAGATATTTATACTTGTAGCAGGTCATAATGCATGAACTAATTATGAACAGGAGTGGCTGTGTGGTAGGTAGCTTGCTTACCAACCACATGGTTCTGGGTTCATTCCCACTGCGTGGCACCTTGGGCAAGTGTCTTCTACTATAGCCTCGGGCCGACCAAAGCCTTGTGAGTATATTTGGTCGACGGAAACTGAAAGAAGACCGTCGTATATATGTATATATATATATATATATGTATATGTGTGTGTGTTTGTGTATCTGTGTTTGTCCCCCTAGCATTGCTTGACAACCGATGCTGGTGTGTTTATGTCCCCGTAACTTAGCGGTTCGGCAAAAGAGACTGATAGAATAAGTACTAGGCTTACAAAGAATAAGTCCCGGGGTCGATTTGCTCGACTAAAGGCGGTGCTCCAGCATGGCCGCAGTCAAATGACTGAAACAAATAAAAGAGTAAAAGAGATATCTTAATGTAATCAATACAAATGTCCTTCTTACCATATAGTGCTGAGTTTAAGTTTTATGGCATAAGGCAGTTACCTACATGGATAGGATGTCAGCCTATTAAAGCTACTATTTTTGGAAGATATGGTCTCTATTCCAAACAGCCAAGTAGGCTGATATATGCAGAATTAAATACGCTACTTAGATCCAAAATATAATGATTCAGCCTTAGGAGATGATAGCCTAATCAACTTGATCATGTGCTAGTTACATCAATGAAATTCTTCTGGTTAGAAGTAATAGACAATATACTGTCATGTAGAGTGATATCCAGTGTATTGCATGCAATATGGCAAAATATATGTTAAACTGATGATGGTGATGAAGATGATTGTTGTTGTTGTGTGTTTAGTCCCATATTAGTTCTGATGGAGCAGAACTACAACTAAAAACATTCAAGTGATCTCTATTCCTTTTATTCTTTTACTTGTTTCAGTCATTTGACTGCAGCCATGGTGGAGCACCGCCTTTAGTTGAACAAATCGACCCCAGGACTTATTCTTTGTAAGCCTAGTAATTATTCTGAACTGCTAAGTTACCATCTATTTTATTCAAGAATCATTTACTTTAGAGGACTTAGATATTTGTACTTCTCAAGGCTATAGGATGTGGCTTGCAGGAATTTTGACTGTAATTTCTACAGGTTGAGTGACCACATAGATATTCACTTGCTGGCTTGAACTGACAATAGTGATATTTAAGATACTTTGTAGAATTATATATATCTATATATATATTTGAACATTTTTCAGGTAAATAATTTATCCTTAAGCCTGATAATTTTCTATTTTCCCAATCAGTTTAGAAGAAATTTACTATTTCTTGCTAGTTTACATACAGAAGCAGTGTTATAAATAAAATAATTGCATTGTATTGTCTATTATATCCCTCTCCTACACAACTGTGACTTTTATCAGATTTGGGCTGAAACTTACATGCTCTAGTATTTTTAGTTCACTAATAATTTGCAGTTTTGAATATTTTGGAATTACTTCTTTAGTGATGGTAATGATGGCATTCTGACAACATTTATTGACTAGTATATATTTTATTATTTTATTCACTAATTTATTGACTTATATATATCTTCATACTATTTCTGAGTTCTGTATTTCATATTTTTTTGCCAGCAATACTTGATCAATACCTTGAATTTTTTTGTACCTGAATTCAGTCTACTTTTTCATCTCATATTTCCATTCTAATAATGTAGGCTTATTCCATCTTCTCTAAGTTTTAATTTCTTTCAAGAATTTTTATATACTTTTCTGTTAATATTTTGTTTTGTTTCAAGAATGTGGAGTTTGGTGGCAAGTATCACTTTGAGGATCATCAACATGTTAATATTGGGCATTTTTATGATTGGATCAAAGGTGGTGAGCTGGCAGAATCATTTATGCATTGGACAGAAATGCATAGCAACAACACTTCCGGCTTTGTATTTTCTGAGTTCAGATTTCATAGAGGTTGACTTTACTTTCATCCTTTCTGGGTCAGTGAAATATGTGCCAATTGAGCATTGGGGTCAGTTGACTAAAATTGCTGGTTTTGTGTCAAAAAATTGTGACCCATTTGTAACTCAAATATTAATTACAAGATATATAGTTGCTTAATCAAATGTGAGAAGTTGGATTAGTTTCAAGATGTTTACAGCCTGATATTGAGTGTTTCTAGCTCATATATGGTCTTTGTATGATTTGATGGTTTTATATTAATTCCAGTTTTATAAACAATAATGAGTCAAAAACCAGTGGAATTGCTGAGAGGGGAAAAAACAATTTTGACGTACACTATTTATTTATTTAGTTTAATGTTCTCTCTGAATTTGACACAAGCAGAATTTGAAATAACCTATCATTAAAGAAGGAAAACTGGTTTAAAATAGCCTCATGGGAGTTTTTTTATTGTTTGCATTGTCTATATTGTTAATTCACATAAGGATTACTTCTTTAGGAATATTACGCACATTTACAAATAGAATTGGATAAGATAGTGAGATGTTTATGTGTTTCTCAAGGCCATTGGCAGGTATTAGTGATTTGAACCCAATCTCAAATTGGAAATCAAAACCTAAATATGAAGTAGGATCACTGGAAGTTTACCTTTTTTTTCCATAACATTTACCATTCTCTAATTCATATAATGAAAGACAATAGAAGAATTTAATTTCATAGTGATATAACTATTTATGAAATCTAATGAGACATTAAAGTCCAAGAGGAAATTTTGCCATGAGATTTCACTTCATTCATCTGTGAACCATTTTGTTAATGAAGCATGACTGAAGAGTTGATTGTGTGTTTTCTATTATATATATAATTCTATATAGGCGTTCTCTTTAGTTGTTTTCAATGTGGTTCTGCCTGCATATAGCTTATTTACTATGCATTCATTCATTCTCTTTTGCCAGTGAGATTTCATCAAACATCACAAATATTTATATTTTCTTCTTTTAGTTCTTTCTGTTTGTTGTTGTGACAACACACTATAATGTACTTAGCTGAGAGATTTACATTTATTACTGTTATGTTAATTAGTATCATCCTAGCAAGAACAGATAAAAATAAAGTCTTTTATTGCAATAGCATCTACACATACACTGGCTATTGTTACAAGCAAACAGTGAAAACAAAAACCAAAAATCAAACTAAAAGTAAATTTAAAAAACAAAATGATATATTTTACAGGACAAAAACTACTTCATTTCAATTTCACTTTTACTTGTCATTTTCTAATACTGGCGTCCTCCCTCTCTCTCTCTCTCATCAATACATTTATATGCTGCTGGTAAATTACCTTCAGTCTAACATCCAAATCAAATTTCAGCTCATTCATAGTGCACACCATCTTTTTCTCTTTCTAATACTCTATCTCTCTCTCTCTGCTTGTGGTTTTTGTTTGTTTTTCCAGTGAATTGTTTATTGATCTTCTGTAACACAGCAACTCTCTGCATTTCTTTGATAATCCCACTGTTAGCTACACTAACTTAATTTCATTCCCTTGTTTCATGTCACTTGCTGTCTTTCCACGTCTCTCTGTCTCTCTCTCTCTCTCTCTCTCTCTCTTTTACTTTGTCTCATGGATGAATTAGTGTTGTGCAGTCTGAAAAGGTTACAGGGGATAATGTACTGTAAGCTTTGTTGTGGAAACAGATTCTAAAGGATTTTGTATTTTGTCACAAACTCTAAAGGTTAAATAATGATGACACCTCCAAGCATGGCTTCTCAGCAATTAGTATAAGATGGTTCTTGAGTACCTCACAATTAGGACTTGTGCAGTTTGAGGCTTTTTATTTTCTCTGCGAAATTTTGTCATGTTTTTTCCATTTACAATAGAAGAGCGAGTTTAAAAACACAGGTAGTATTTGCTGCACCAAAAGAAAATAGTCCAAATAGTTATCTGAATTGCAACTCTCAGTCTCTTGGCAGTGACTCATGAGAGGTAAGTATTCTGTGCATATACCTGTTGAATATTTTTCAATTGTAATACTACCTGCAGATCCTCCAGTGGTAAACAGTCTAAAAATTGTAGTTGTTCCAAGCAGTTTGTTTCAATTTCATCATGGTGTTCTTGATATTTTTGGAGCTCAGCATTATTTTTCTTAACTGCGTTCTAAGTTTATCATCATTTTTATGTAATGTCCACTGGTCTATGCTTGCATGGGTCAGATGGAATTCGTTGAAGCAGATTTTCTGTGGCTGAGTGCCCTTTCTGTCACCAGCCCTTACCTGTTTCCAAGCAAGGTAATATTTTCCCCATAGTTAGGCATGTTCTTCATGGAAGACTGGAAACAAATAACCTTATTTGTATGATGGTGATGCTCATTTACAACCATCATATGATACCTAGACAAGGGTGCACACATACTTATATTTGACAGGCTAAGTTCAAATCTACACATGTTGCTTTGTTTGACCTGGGGCTATAGTAGAAGATGCCTGATGTGCTGCACTTTGAGACTGAACTCATGACCACATGGTTGGGAAGCAAATTTGTCAACCTCACAGCCACGCCTGCAATTACATTATCAACAAGTGGCCAGTCATATTTAGTTTGTAGCATTGCAATTTGGTTCACTTGGACCCTCTTAGGAAAACTTTTGATTAATAATGAGGGCCTTCAGTTTAGTTTTAATGTGAAAATGATACCAAATTAATTCATTTTTTAAATATGTTCTAACATTTCCATTGTAGTTGACATACTTCAATGGTATCTTTCTTTGTTTTACGTCATGACTTTACTTTTATTATTTTACATTGTATGCATGGGTGGTTGAAAAGCTTTCTTCCCAACCAGTGGTCTTGGGCTCAGTCCCATTGTGTGACACCTTGAACAAGTGACTTCTACTATAGCCACAAGCTTACCAAAGCCTTGTTGAGTGGATTTGGGCGTGTCTCATTTTGACATTGCTTGATTGGTTAAACAAGAATTGATTATTTCTAATCTTCTGCAAAAAATAACCATGGAGAAATATTACCTTGCTTGGAATTAAGTGAAGGTTCATGAAAGGAAGGGCATCCAACAGATGGATGATAATATGCCCTTCCTAACGCCAACCACTGCAAGAGTGTAGTGGGCACTTTTACGTGCCAGTCAGGCTTTACTTGCAATGGTCATGCATGAATGGTTTCTTTTTAAAGTGCCGCCTGCACAGGAGCCAGTCCAGCACCACTGGCAATGACCTTGCTTGAATGTTGTTCTTCACGTCCCACCAGCACAAGTACCAGTAAAAGATGCTGGTAATGATCATGCTCGAATGGTGCTTTTCATGTGCTACTGGCACAGGAGCCAGTCAGCGACCCTGGGAACAATCTCACTTGGATGGTGCTCTTAACATTCCACTAGCACAAATGCTGTCATCAGCCACGTCAGTGAATTCGATTTCGATTTCATTGCCTCAACAGGTCTTCGCAAGCAGAGTTTAGTGTCCAATGAAAGAAAGGTACGCATAAGTGGGCTGGTTACACCACTGGCAGAGGCCATGGGTTATGGTCTCACTTGGCTTCTCAAGCACAACATTTTTCCAAAGGTCACGGTCACTAGTCATTGCTTTGGTGAGGCCTAATGTTAGTAGGCCATGCTTCACCACCTCATCCCAGGTCTTCCTGGGTTTACCTCTTCCACAGGCTCCCTCAGCTGCTAGGATGTGACACTTTTCCACACAGCTATCCTCATCCATTCTCACCACATGACCATACCAATGCAGTTGTCTCTCTTATACACCACATCTGATGCTTCTTAGGTCCAACTTTTCTCTCAAGGCGCTTACACTCTGTCATGTATGCACATTGACACTACACATCCAGTGGAGCATACTGGCTTCATTCCTTGTAAGCTTACACATGTCCTCAGCAGTCACGGCCCATGTTTCACTGCCTTGTTGCATGGCTGTTCATACACATGTGTCACACAGTCTACCTTTTACTCTGATCGAGAGGCCCTTTGTCACCAGCAGAGGTAGGAGCTCTCTGAACTTTGGCCAGGTTGTTTCTATTCTAGCAGCTACACTTTCAGAGTATCCACCCCGGCTACTGACTTGGTCCCCTAGGTAACAGAAGCTGTCAACTACTTGTAGTTTTTATCCCCGGAATGTGGCAGAAGTTGTTCTCTGCACATTTTCAGTGTTTATTGCTCCTGAGCATCTGCCACATACAAAAACTATCTTCCTAGTTAGCCTTCCTTTGATATTGCTGCACCTCTTATGTGTCCATAGCTTACACTGGGTACATCTTATAGAGTTTCTACCTACGCCTTTTCTACAGATCAAGCAGGGCCATCTACCTGAAAGGATTTGTGGTTTGTTTGCCTTCTGTCTTATTAAGAGTTTGGTTTTAGCTAGGTTGACTCTAAGGCCCTTCGATTCTACTCCTTGCTTCCACACCTGAAACTTCCCCTCTAGTTCTGATAGTGACTCAGCAGTTAGAGCGAGGTCATCAGCATAGAGGAGCTCCCAGAGGCATCCTGTCTTGAATTCCTGTGTTATTGCCTGGAGGACTATGATAAATAGGAGGGGGCTGAGGACTGATCCTTGGTGGACCACTACCTCTACCCGAAATTCTTCACTACTCGTTGCCAACCCTCACCTTACTGACAGTGTCCCTGTACATGGCTTGCACAGCTCTCACTAACCATTCATCTATCCCTAGTTTCCTCATTGACCACCAGATAAGGGATCGAGGGACCCTGTCGAATGCTTTCTCCATGTCAATGAAAGCCAGGTACAGAGGTTTATCTTTGGCTAGATATTTCTCTTGCAGCTGTCTTACCAGAAATATAGCATCAATGGTGTTTTTCCCTGGCACAAACCCAAACTGCATCTCATCTAGACTGACTCTCTCCCTAATTAGTTGTGCTACAATCCTCTCCATAACTTTCATTACCTGATCCAACAGCTTGATACCTCTGTAATTATTTATATCTAATGCGTCTCCTTTACCTTTGTAGCAGTTGACTAAGGTGCTGCTACACCAGTCATTGGGTATGACTTCTTTATGTACCACCTGGTTGACTATACGGGTGACTAGGCTATAGCCGACATTGCCAAATATTTTGAACATCTCTGCGGTGATTCCTGATGGGCCGGGGGCTTTCCCTGTCTTCATACCCTTAATTGCTTTATCTACCGAGGCACTGTCAATTCGGATAGCTGGTCCCTCTGTTGGGTCGGCATTCGACAGACTCTCTCCCATTCATTCTTTTTATTTAGCAACCTTTCATAGTGGCATCTCCATACCTCTCTCTTTGCAGCTTCGTTGAATGCAAGTGAACCATCATCCATGCAGACACATTCCTCTCCTATATCACGATTCTCTCTCACACACTGTCTTGCAACACGAAATACCTCAAGTCTTTGGTCCTTAGCGCAGAACATTGTCAAATTTTTTCTTATCTGCTTCCCTTCCGGCTAAATAAACTTGTCTCCTAGCTTCCCTTCTGGCAGTTTGGTACCATTCCCTGCTACCACTGTTCTTCCAATCATTCCAAGCCTGTTTCTTTTCCCTAATGTCCCTGTCAACAACATTGTTCCACCACTATGTTACCTTGAGTCGAGAGGGGACTTTGCACCATCCACAGATCTGGTCCGTGGCCCTCAGTAAGTTGTCCCGTAAAAACCTCCAGTTGTCTTCCACATCATGTGATGTTATATCCCTCTCTATTACATCAAAAGTAATATGTCTCTGAATCTCTGTCCATTCGCAGGATTTTTAAGCTTCCAGACCCCTCTCCTCCATATTCTGGTCATCCATTTAGCCCTTATCCTGAAATCGCTAACTACTAGTCTATGTTGTGGGGTACATTCTTTGCCTGGGAATGTTTTGGCATTTATAAGTAGCCATCTTTCCCTTTTCCTGGTAAGGATGTAGTCAATTTGACTAGTGTGACTACCAGGTCGGTTGGTGACTAGGTGGTTGGCAGATTTCCTGAAGTTCATATTGCAAACGTAAAAGCACCCACTACACTCTCTGAGTGGTTGGCGTTAGGAAGGGCATCCAGCTGTAGAAACTCTGCCAAATTAGATTGGAGCCTGGTGTTGCCATCCGGTTTCACCAGTCCTCAGTCAAATCGTCCAACCCATGCTAGCATGGAAGGCGGACGTTAAACGATGATGATGATGATGATGAAGGTCATTTGCATTGCAGAACTCCAACAGCCTGGTTCCCTCCTCATTGCGGGAACCAAAACCATAGCCTCCATGTATGCCTTGGAAGCCTCCAGCATGTTGTCCAACATGTCCATTGAAGTCACCAGCCACAAAGAGAAGGTCCCTGTCATTCGTCAACAAGGTAGTCTCCAAGACGGTGTCATAAAATCGGTCTTTCTGTCCTGAAAAGGAAGCTTGCATTTGGCAGAATTCATAAACAAACAACAGCCTTCAACCTGCATACACTACACCATCATTTTTATGTGCTATATGATCGCAACCTTACATAGGAGATAGACCCAGTAGGGGTGGGGATGGCATTAAGCCTTTAGAAGTGTTCATAGGAGACAACCGAAGGATGTCAGAGGATAGGGACTTCCGGAACTGGTGGTGGTTTCACACCGCCAAACAGCAATACCGGTGTTAATAATAGCATATTAATAGTAGATAGAATTTTTAAAATTTTGGAATATTCAGTCAGCCAATCTGTGACAAAATTAGAGAAATGACTAATTGACGATATGACAAAAGTAAATAGATGAATGAATGAGTGATGATAGGCTATTCGTGTGAACTTAAGTTTGTTTTTAAGACAGAAGACGAAAACTATGTTTACAGAACTAAGAGGGGATTATGATCTGCGCTGAAATAGAGGTGATAGATGTACTGAGTTGAAAAAGACAAGATTCCTTATCTGAACAACAGCTTCTGGATGGATTTGTATTCTTTTGGCGGGGTTATTGAAATGTAGTAGGAATCCGAGAGAGCAATTTTATATAGAGTGGGATGGTGGGGGAGGAGGTAAGTGATTGGAGAAGCAAGTGGTTATCAAAACAGGGTGGGGGAGAATGCCTGAATTAATCAAGCATTATCTTATTGCTTTGAGATATTGATGGTGTGATTGTTTGTTGTAAGAATGAGATTATAAGATAGATAAGAGAGGCCAGATCTGGCCAGTTTTTGCATAAAACATGTAGAATAATTTGGCTGGATATGACCTGTTTAAATGCTAAAGGGTTAAGCTCCAGTACTAAGTTTTCTATCAGTCAGTCAGCCAAGATCTCACTCTTGTCTTGATTACTCTTCAAGGCTAAAACATAGGCGAATAGATTACATTTGGAGCTTACATAACGTAGTCATTTATGTGTATAAAGAAGAGCTAAAATTCCTTAGGGAATTCTAGATTCTATGGAATAACAAGTCATTAATGACAACTCTTCTGTTGGACAGAAATTCCTCAGTCTGTTCTAAGATTTCCTTCCATTTTTGATGGCTTTTCAATGGTTGATTTCATAGAATACTTTTGAATAATGTAAGAATATGTTATGTACTTGTACTCTTTAATTTAGCACTTGTGCAATGTATCTGTAAAAGATATGAGCTTCATTGACAATCTTCTTCAATATCACTATGAATTATGCAGCATTCCATAGAAATTTTCAAATGATGATTTGGATCGTTGCAATCATTTATAATTGCACATTATTCCTATCATTTGCAGTAGAAATGAAGAATGTAATTTAGCTTAAGAAATGGTTTTGCCTTCAATATTTGGCTAAGTGATAAAATGAAAGAACTATGATATGAAACAATTAGATAAATATCTGTTGTTGGTTGTTGTCATTATCCCGTCTCCTCTCAATGGCTATGAAAATAGGTATTGTGGAGAGAATAACAAAGGAGCCATTTCCAAAGTTTAGTAATATCTGCAGGAATTAGTTCTTCTTTTGTAGACTTGCTATCTTATCTACAGTGTGTGTATGAGAAAGTAAGGTGTGTTAGTAGAAATTATAGTGTGCTTAATAAAGTACTTACACAATATTTAGCTTTGTCTCACTCATTTTTCCAGTTGATTCTTTATTACTTAGTTAAAGATATAATTTAAGGTTATAAGGTTATATAAGGAAGTTGAGGTGGTTTGTGGCGAACTATGAAGGGCTGCTGCAAAGTTCCTGGCTTTGAGTAAAAGCAAATACAGGAGGATCAGTTATGATTTTATTCAACATATTCTCTTCTCAGATTCACACTTATTGCAGCAGTCCTTCAGTTCTTCTAAGCTCTGTAAAAGAACCCAGAAGGTTGGGCTTCCAACCATGCCTTTCATGATACCCTTAAAGCTAGGAACCTTTCAGCATCCCCTCATAGATGTTTTACAGTATTTAGTCTCATTCTACATAATTCTCTGTTCAAACCCTACCAATGTTGAGGATGCTTTTCATTACTGCAATGCTTCCGAACAACATTACATAGAAATCTTTGATAGACTTTACTGAAAGAGTGACCAAAGGACTGCTAATAAAAGTGACCAAGAGATAACTGAGAGTGGTGACTAGGCAGTGTCTGAAGTGAGTGACCAATAAATAAAATCTTATAAAAGTGTTAGATGTAAAACTAAATACCATCTATTTACAAGCTATTTAGTGTGTGTGTGTGTGTGTGTGTGCACTAATAAATTGCGGTGCTTCTTTTTGGACCATGTATATTAGTGGTAGGGATAAAATCTTTCCTACAAAAATCTTGAGCTTCCAGCAAGGGCCATAATAACCAATTTATGACTATAGTAGCATTAAGTATATAATGCTAAATCTCTGGATTGCATGCTAGCCTGTGTGGAATAACATTACTAGAAGATCTGCTTCCTATTCTTGATGGGTAATTAGACACAATTAAGTAAACTGCTTGATGCTACAATGAAAGGCAAAAAGTTCATGCAGCAATAAATTTTATACTGTGGGGAAGAAGAGAAGTTGAACATTTCAAGCAGAAGTCTTTGTTGGACGAAAATGGAGTGTTTGTGTTACTAGAAACTGAGAGTTGTGAGAGTCAGGAAAAAGCACTCTTCCACTACTCCCAGTTTATTATTCCAGAAGCACTTTTCTCTGTCAAAGAGTTCTGCCTGTAAGAATTTAGAAACCCTGAAAGAAGTCAAAATAACTTTTGGAATGGCTTAACTTGAAGCAGATAAAGCCATAAATATGTTGTTGTTGTTGGCACTCCATCGCTTACGACGTCGAGGGTTCCAGTTGATCCGATCAACGGAACAGCCTGCTTGTGAAATTAACGTGCAAGTGGCTGAGCACTCCACAGACACGTGTACCCTTAACATATTTCTCGGGGATATTCAGCGTGACACAGAGCGTGACAAGGCTGGCCCTTTGAATTACAGGCACAACAGAAACAGGAAGTAAGAGTGAGAGAAAGTTGTGGTGAAAGAGTATAGCAGGGTTCGCCACCATCCCCTGCCGGAGCCTCGTGGAGCTTTAGGTGTTTTCGCTCAATAAACACTCACAACACCCGGTCTGGGAATCGAAACCGCGATCCTATGACCGTGAGTCCTCTGCCCTAACCACTGGGCCATTGCGCCTCCACAAAGCCATAAATAATAGCATGTAAATGCTGGGTTAAAAAAAAAAAAGACACAAAAACCCCTTCATTAAACAAGGTTGAAGGCTGTTTGTAGGACATGAAGCCACATCATCATTGTTTGAATTCATTGTATTACTATTTGCTGACGCAGAGCATCACAAGTTTCCTTGGATGTTACTGTTCTACTTGCTACATAATGAAGTGTTTGCAGTAAAACTTAACTCAAGATCTATTAATTAATAATTTAGAACAATAGCCTCTTGATGTTTTCAATACCTCCCTAAACTGGTAGCAGTTAACTTATCTAACTTGTGATCAGGTTGTCAAATTCTGTTTGAGACTAAAAATTAATTTTAGTCAGCTTGCTCTTCTATTCTGCCTATGTTGGCTGAATCGACAGCTGTTGCCAAAACATTATTAAAATATAATTTCCAATTTGTCATTTAATAGTGATTTCTCCTCTTTGTTATGATTTTTATTTATCGAGATAACAATCATTGTGTATATATATATATATATATATATATATATATATATATATATATATATATATATATATCTGTTGCTAATAAATGTCATGGGGACATTTGCATTCATTTATTTATTTTAACTAGAAACACAGAAACCTTCTGTTGGAGTTACACTCCTTTTACAAATTAACTCCTTAAACCAATGATATTCCTGGTTATTTTTTGTATTGTTCATCCTTGATCAAGAAAGCCTTTATTTAGTCAAAGGTATTGTTTATCCAGAGCTATGTTATTCTATGCTGCCTTCCCCTTTAAAGACATTTGGGTTTGATTTAAGAGAAATTTTGCTGTTATTTTTTGGCAGGTTGATTGATCTTGTAGAGGCTCCCTTATTGGTTCAATAGTATTCATAGTAGTTTGATACATTCACAAAAAAGAAAAAGAAAAAGAAAAAACCTCAAGCAAATGAATTTTTAAAAAATGCATCATTCTTTTGGATTTGATTTCAGAACTCTTGTTGTGAACAACATGGCCTGTTAGTTTTCAGCTACTCTGAGTTGTCATGTCATGTATCCTGTAAGGTATATCTCTAAGCATTCTTAAAATAACTCAAGTCTTTCTTGTCTGCACTGCATTTTTATTAAATAGTGATGTTTTCATACCATTATTGTCAAACTCCTTTTTTTCTCAGACTTACTATTTAATGTGTCTTTTTAATTATAATGACTTTCAATAAATTTTTAGATAATTATTCTGAACTTCACACAGCTTTATCAAAAGAAGTTAACTTCTTTGATTCAAGCAATTTTCTAGTTTGTAATATTTTTACATTTCATAGAGAATATTCTGTTTGTTGCCTAAGCTTAATATTAAAGGAACTGTATTTTGGATATAAAAATAAATGATTTAGAGAAATGGAATTATTATAGTCCAAATAGCAAATTACTAAAAGGAAAATGTTTTATTCATTTTTCTTCTATTGTCATTGCAAAATTAATCATATAAAGTTGCTGTTTGTTGTTTTTCATTTTTTGATATTTTCAGCATAACATCTTGATAAATGTTGAGATTGTTTTATGTGACAGTTAATTACATATAAGTATTGTTAGATGCTAGAGAAGTTTTGAATAATAATATTTCCTGAAGGAGTGCTCATTTACCACCTTGTATTCTTTCATTTTTATGTCAGTTGTTTTGCAGATCAAACTCCATTCTGCCATCATCTGGTTCTTCTTACTTGAAATTTGCCAACTAATTATGGCATCGTGCTTTCCACTTAAATTACATTCTCCTTCATAATCATGGTCACTGGAATGTGCACTTCATCTGGTCAAGGACATATTTTAAAATCTTCTTTAAAACTTAGCCTAATAGACATATGTTGTAACTACCATGTCTGTGTGTGTGTGTGTGTGTGTGTGTGTGTGTGTGTGTGTGTGTGTGCGCGCGCGCGCGTGTGTGAGTGCGCATGTGTGTGCTATTTTGTTTTTAGGTCCCGCATTCAGCTGTATCGATTTCTTATTTTTTAGTTTTCATCTGCAAACTTCTTTGACATTCCACTTACACATTTTTAATCTTAACTATAATCAAATTTAGTGTTTCATAAGGTTTGTTTCAATTTTTAAAATGTGCATTTTACTTCTCAGTTACAATAGTGACAAACAACGTTCACAACATAGAAGTAAAGAAGAGAGAAGGACTGAGTAAGAATAGCAAAATGGCTAATAAGAACTCCAGAAAATAAGGCAAAATTTTCTTTGTTAAAAGAGAGGTTATTCATACTCACATTTAAAAGGTAGTAAAGATATTTTTAAAGCAGATTTGATTGCTACATTGCATCAGTCAAACCACTATGATAAAGCTCCCTTATTCATCTCATGCAGAATGCTTGTGATCGAAATTGTACTAAGCAAAAGTTGTTTTCCATTAAGTTAGTATATTTCTTTGCTAAAACAAGGAGTACTTGGTTTAGTTTTTCAAATGCTATGAATGTAAAGCCGTGAAATATTTGTTGAAGAAAATGATGCAGATTTTCACTGATGGTAATAATTGCTGTCTAGAAGAAGCATCTGGTATTGACTGTGGGTAAATATTTAAAGAAGAATGTAAAGGTTGATGGGTGGGGGTGGGGGGGAATTTTAGATCAGTGGTTCTCAGCCCCCTCCCCCACTGATGCACCATTTTCACCCTGTTTCAAAACATTTAAATTTTCAAAAACTGACTCAAAAGGTACATTCCAAATAATGAAATAATAATATTAAAAACACTTTTTCTTTTCTGCATTAGTACATCCACATCTACATTTACTTAAACAAATTTAATAGCAGAAGAAAATGTTGATGTATTTTAAAACTTGAATAGAAATATTTTTTGTAGTTGTACCTAATTACTTAACAGACTGAAGTTGTTGGAATATATTTTGATTAACAAAATGTTCAGTAGAAAGTGGAGTATTGTAATTTATTTTATTCTGATGCAGATTGCAGTTAATCGGAAAAATGTGTTTATTTCTTCTTCAGCAGTTCTTAATCCTTTAGCATTCACATTATTCTGTCAAATGTAATGCTTATTTATTCTCATTGTTTTCAATTAATTTGCTTTATCTTATAGCTTTGAGATTTTGATGACGTCACTGTTAATCTATAGAAGGATATTGTAAGGTTGGTGTGAGAAGCTAGATCTGGCCAGTTTGAACATAAAACATGTGGGATATTTTGGCTGGATATGGCTGGTTTAAATGCTAAAGGGTTAAATATGTGGACAGGTGCTTGAATGTGCTAATTACAGGTAATTTTCATCTTTTTTCATTACTTTGTTTTCACATTGCAACAATGTTAAAACAGACTGATTCAGAAAGATATATCAATACAAATAGAAGCAAGGAATATATATATATATATCTTTCTGTCACTTTTGGGTAGGAATTATGCATCAAGGGCAAAAATTCTGTGATTGATTTCATCAAAAATAGCTCTTGAATCATTCTTCAGCTCCATTCAGTTTGACAATCTTCAATAACTTTTTCATCTGGCATTTTAAGTGGCTTTTTATTCTGAATCAAATTCCTCATCACAGAATTTGGGAAAACCTCTGCTAAATTCATTTTCTAGTGTTAAATGCTGCAAAATTTCTTTTTGCAAATTTTGGAAGCACTTTTGTCTTCACTTCCAGCAGCAAGCTCTCGAACTTGGCAATATTTTTGATGTTGACCTTTTTATTCTAATTTTTCCAGTTTGCTGATGGAAGCTTCCAAAGAATTAATTTTGTGATAATAGTATTCCTTCTTTGCATCTGAAGACTTGGTTTATTCAGATGCTTTTAGTCAAGGTACACAATTCATTCCTCAGTATGCATCCAGGCAAATCAATTCTATCTTTGAACTTCAAAATATAATTTGAAGTCATCTCTATGTTCAATACTTGTTCACATTTCTTCTTGAAAGTCATTAAACATGTAGAAAAGGAGCAAAATTATTGCCTGGATTTGGGATTATCTTTGGATGTTCTCCTTGATTTAAAATGCTGGTTCACCTGTGACATTGAATAGGTGAAACAATCTGTCTCATAGACCTGATTCATCATTTGAAAATCTCTAAAAGTTTTTCCCTGTCTGAAACAAAATTTCAAACAAACATTTTTTTTCTAGATATTCCAGGGCTTGGTAGAGTAACTTGATTACTCCACTTGTTTTTCTCTCCTTGCATATTTTAGTTATGTTTTGATTGTAAGTTGGTGTTGAGGTTGAGGAACTATTTGGTCTGGGCTGAATGTATGCTGTGAGAAGTTGGGAAATTTGTCTTTCTGTGACTAGCACACAATATCTTTTATTTTAGCGTTTGCTTAATTTATTAATGTTGTTCTGTCTAACTTGTCACGAGAAAGTTATTCAGCACGTTATCAAAAGCTGAGCTTATATTATTTAATAGATGTTTCATACATACTGAATTATTAATATCTTTCTTTATCTTTCATCAACTAGAATTTTCACTTGTATGTTTTCTATATTCTGAGGCACATGTGTGACTGTGTTTTAAGAATTTGCTTCCTAATCACATAGTTGCAGATTCAGTCCCACTGTGTGGCACCTTTGGGAAGTGTCTTCTACAGTAGCTCTGGATTGACCAAAGACTTGTGGTAGATAGAAACTAAAAGAAACCTCTGTGTGTGTGTGTGTGTGTGTGAGGAAGAGTATGACTATAAAATCTGCCTCAGTAAACTCTGTCCAACACATGCAGGCATAGAAAAGTGAAAGTGGACATCAAAATGATGATGAAATGAATTGCTGTGTGTATTTGCAATTCATTGAATCTTTTCCAGTATTCATACATTCTCTTTTTGTTTTTGGCTGTTTTGTTGTGCAGTTTTATATTTGTATATGCCTGGCTGATGATGTATAAATTCAATGGTCAAAATTAAAAGCCTTATCAATTCAGTTTATGTAAGAAGTATGTAGAGCCCTTTGTAATTGGTAAACTGAATGGTGCACAGAAGTGCACTCTTGCATGTGGATGTAGGTATGTGTGTGTGTGAATGCATGCATGCACACATACATACACAATGTTTAAAGTTTCCTTTTCATCATCCCATATATGCATGGGTATGCATATGTACTTCTGTGAATGTATATGTAACTAATACAAAAGCCAAACCTTGATTTTGTGTAGCTACCTGAATAGCCAGGTCATGCAACCACATACAGGCTCCATCGATGGTCTATCTCAGTAATTATTTTGTTGTTATTTACCTCAAATCAACCCTGATCCAGCAAACCTATCACCAAAGACATTTCAGCTTTCAGCAAACCGTCTTTTTAGGGATAATCTTGGACATTACATACAATGTGTGTATGATTTAGTTAGGAGGATACTTTGGCTGCTATTTTTAGCGTGTTGAGTGATCAGGTAGAAGCTCTTTCATTGGTTCAATTGCATGATGAGATTTTTTTTTACATATATATGTATGTATATATATCATCAGCAGAAGTTAGAGGGTAAGTCAAAAGCTGAGAGTTTTGTGTATTAGCACTTATCAAACACGAATTTGGTCATTGTCACTCTGTAACTTCTGCCTATTATTAATGTGTGTGTGTGTGTATATATATATATATATATATATATATATATATATATAATTTAAATAATAATAAGGGTGATAAATTGGATATTAATTTAATTAACACCAATTTAAAACCAGTGGCCTAGCATAAAGAAAATTCTGAAAATTCAGAAAAATTATATTACATACATGTGAGAAGGGATGACCACTAAGTGGACATCCTTTACGCTAGAAATCGACCATTAGCGGTCAAACTACAAAAGAAAAGAATGTTCTCCAGGGAAATTCAGCGCACACTAAAACATTAACTAGATAGATAGATAGAATATATATATATATATATATATATATATATATATATATATAGAGAGAGAGAGAGAGAGAGAGAGAGAGAGAGAGATATGGACACATATATGTTACTATAAAAACATCTCTGGTTATTAAAGAAGAGTTTTATTAAGGGAGATTTTCAGTTTAAATTTTTCTGTTGTCAAAGACTCATTGTTTTGTTAATGAACCCAGAAGTTGTTTGCAAACAGCAGCAGTAATTTTCTTCAGCTGAATACATGTTATTGATTGGTTAAAATTACCCAAATACGACAACTTTAACATGAAATAACTTCTAAATTACAAAATTTTGTCAAAAACGTTAAGAGTAAACCCTGTTCCACATAACACATTCTACCAGTATCCAAAGTTTCAAAGTGTTTAGAAAAAAAAAAATTAAATCTGTACATCAAATTGAATAGATCACAAATATTCTACCTGTTTTATGTTCAAACTAACCAGATCCACCTTCTCACACTTACCCTATAATGTCACTCTAAAAATGAATAATCACATCATTGAAATCTCAAAGTTATGAGACAATGCATGATTAATTCAAAACAATGTGAATAAATAAGCATTACATTAGACAGAATAATCTGAATGCTAAAGGGCTCAACCACATACATATTTATCATACTTCACCCTTTTGTCTCCTTGTATAAACTCATCACCCCTCTCTCTCATTTTTTCCTTAGGGATCAGTGTTTTTTTTAAAATTTTAGCTTTCTCAATTGCGAAACAACTTCACTAGTGCTATGCAGTGCAAAAAGCACCCAATTTTCTCTGTAAGGTGGTTGGAGTAGTTAGGAACATCTGCCCATAGAAACTGTGCAACATGCTCCAACATATCAATTTTGCTAGTCATCCAGTTTATACCAGCTTGGAACATACATGTACAATGATGATGATTATGATGAGTTGGATATTACATTTAACATTTGGTGTTGGAAGTTAATCCTTGGTCAGCCTGAACTTGTGACCAAAGATGTTCCAGCTATGATCATCCATGGCATATTCCCAGATGTAATGTATCTGGGATTAAATTGCATTATCCAATGTGTCCTTCATTTTTCTAGATGGTACAGTGTGATTTGAGAAACATTTTGATACTATTACTAGTGGGGCAAGGGGATGGGTTGTTCACTTCCTCATATTCGCTTATATCATCATCTGTTATATCATTATCATCATTTAGCATCCTCCTTCCATGCTGGTATTGGTTGGACGGTTTGACAGGAGGCAAAAGTTTGTACCAAGATCTACTGTCTAGTTTGGCATGGTTTCTATGACAAATGTCCTTCCTAATATGAACTACTTAACAAAGTAGGTGCCTGGGTGCTTTTTATGTGGCATCAGCAGCAGTGAAGTCATCAAGTAAACTTGCAAGACAAGACTTCTCAACTCAGGTGCGAGTTGTGTGGAGCGTGGTGGCTTAGTGTCAGAGATGGATAGAAATAAGTGTTGTGGTGCGCTAGAGGAGATACTTGGCTTCCTCGGTAGGAGAGAGAGGGGGGAGAACAATTAGATGGCGAAGACATGATGGGGAATACACCCAACTTACAAGGAGGGATGTACATTGAAGTGGACCAGGAATTGGAGAGGGTGAGTGAGTGGGTAAGTTTACAAGATTGTGAAAGAACACTGGGAGAAGGGAATGTAATGAGTGGAGGATTGTCAAGAGGATATGTTGTGGGGAAGAGAATTGATAAGGACATAGTGTGCAAGTGGTTCACAAGGGTGAGTAGGAGACAACAAATGGTGAACACAGGTGTCGGACGTGTTGGGCAGATGGACATAAAGGACACGCCTTTTTGGTCTTGATTTTACTTTCCTGGATGGGTCTTCTCAAGCACAGCAAATTGCCAGAAGTCTCAGTCCTTTGTCATCTCCTCTATGAAGTTCAGCATTTCAAATCATTTTTCACTTTCACCCCACATCTTTCTAGGTTTTCCTCTTCCACAGATTCTCTCCACAATTAAAGACTGGTAATTCTTCATGCAGCTGTCTTCATCCATATGCATCACATAACTATATCAGTGCAGTCTTCTCTCTTGTACACTACATCTAGTGCCTCTTATGCCCAATTTTTCTTTCAAAGTACATTTTACATATTCATCCCCCCCCCCCCCTCTCTCCTTTGACCAAATCCATTCACAAGACTTTGGTCAGCCCACAGCTACAGTAGAAAACACTTGCCTAAAGTGCCATGCAGTGGGACTGAATCTGAAACTATGCAGTTGGGGAACAAACTTCTCAATCACACAGCCACAGCTGCACTTATAGTAAAAGACATTTGCTGAAGATGTCATATAATAGGATTGAACCCTAGACCTCATGATTGTGAAGTGAACCGCTTTACCATTCAGCTTTTCTGCACCTACATTAGCAACTGTACAATAAAATAGATCATTTGAGATAAACCTTACATATATATATATATATATATACTAGCAGAAATACCCGGCGTTGCCCGGGTTAAAGAGAATAATGAAATCTAAAAACGCCGTCTAGACTACGCATCATCTTTATATATAGAGATGTATATACACACACACACACCCAAACACACGTATATATATGTATATCAATATAAATATATGAAAGTCAATGAAGTTTCGTAAAAGAAGGTGATCATGTACATACTTTCTTGCTGTTGTGATTATAACACCTCATTGTAAACTATGTTCCTTGTTTTCCCTTGTGGAGCATATACAAATAGGTTTTTTGTTGCTGCCCACTCTTGAGCAGCCAACATACAGTTGTCCATGTGAGAAGCAGGGCTCTTCCAAGAGAAGACCAGCTACAGACAGTGTTTGACCCTGATATTTGTTTATGGACATGGCAAAAGTCACACGAAGGGGGAATTGTAGTCTTCTGAATGTAAAAGGAATGTCTGCTCCTGATGGAGTAAGAGGAATTCTTGGAATAAAGACGTCATCCCCTTTTGCACAACCAGAAAGAATGGTAGCCTCGATAACGTGTGACATCATTTTCTAAATAATGCTCATCTGTTATGTTCGGGTTAAAATTTCATCAACATCAAAAATATATGAATTTTCATGGGAGTTATGGCCGTTATGCAAAGAATATAATTTCCAAATTTCATAAAGATCCATTCAGTACTTTTGACGTAGTTTTGGATAAGAAAACAAATGACTAATGTGTATGTTTGTGTGCATGTGTATGTGTGTGTGATGGGTGTATATATGTATAGATATCTGTATGCATGTATATATGTATATATGTGTACATATTACATGTACATCTATATATATCTATATATACATCTACACATATGTATACATATACATGTATGTATAGATCTATATATATATACATATACGTGTACATCTATATGTATACATATACATCTCTCTCTCTCTCTCTTTCTCTCTCTCTCTCTCTGAAAGTATCTGTCATTACAGTATCGAAATGGTGTACATATACATGTATATGTATACATATACATCTCTCTCTCTCTCTTTCTGTCTCTCTCTTTCTCTCTTTCTCTCTCTGTGAAAGTATCTGTCACTACAATATCGAAATGTGATTGTTTCAGTTAGTGGAATAGTTTCATTTTTAAAGTGAAAGTATTTGACATGAGTGTTTTTGTTTCACTTTTGACACGTAATACTTAAATAGTGGAGGAGATATTATGTTGCCGCGTGCTCGAACTCTGCAAGAAGTTAATCATTTTTTTTGACTAAAACACAACTGGAACCCTAAGTAAGGCATGTGTAAAATTTGAATGAAATTGGTTGCGTAGTTCTCGAGTTTTAGGGATTCACACAGACAGACAGACACACATTCTCATTTATATATATATATATATATATATATATATATATATATATATATATATATATATAGGCATAGGAGTGGCTGTGTGGTAAGTAGCTTGCTTACGAACCACATGGTTCCAGGTTCAGTCCCACTGCGTGGCACCTTGGGCAAGTGTCTTCTACTATAGCCTTGGGCAACCAAAGCCTTGTGAGTGGATTTGGTAGATGGAAACTGAAAGAAGCCCATTGTATATATGTATGTGTGTCTGTGTTTATCCCCTCAACATCGCTTGACAACTGATGCTGGTGTGTTTACGTCCCCATAACTTTGTCGTTCGGCAAAAAAGACTGATAGAATAAGTACTAGGCTCCCAAAGAATAAGTCCTGGAGTCGATTTGCTCGACTAAAGGCAGTGCTCCAGCATGGCCACAGTCAAATTACTGAAACAATTAAAAGAGTAAAAGAATATATATACCAGATCTTATCTACTCCATTCCTTAACTGTTGTATCCTTATTCACATACCTGGCAACCCTAATTACCTTCTATGAAATATAAAAAGAACTTTTTTCAATTTATAGGACTTTGGCAAGAAAACATCCACAACCTTCTGTCTCAATTAACCACTATTGTCCCTATATATATAGTTAGTTTGGTTACTTAAGTTTTCATTTCTTTCTCTTAAAATATTGTTATAACTCTGGAAGAAACTATTAGAAATAGGCTAAATGTTTACAGGTGCTATGTAGGATTGTGTCTCTTAATTTATTTTGGGAAAATTTCAGTGTTTTCCTTAAGCTGTAGTATTTCTTTGAACACATATTATCAGTGAATTTCTAAGAAAATTCATCCTTTATTTTCACACTTTCAGACATATAATATCCACTGAAATCCATAATATCTATCAAAACAATATTTTTTATTACTGGAGCTTAAGAAAGGTAGATTCAGTTTTGGGACATCTTCATAAGACGTCTGTAAATATAATGGGACTAAAATATTAGCACCTGTATTTAAAAATGGTTTCATTATATGGGTCACTATTTCTCCTTTCAAGTTATTGGAAATCAATATTCTATCGATCTGTAACTGATAGCTGTTCAGTTTTTTTTGCCATAGTTATTATAATAATAATATATATTCACTGTTTTTATTTGACCTATTCCAATTTTTTTCTTGTAACTCTGGTTTTCATGCAGTTCAAATACAGCTAAGCACCATTTTCCCTGTTATCCAAGTTCTGATCTATAGAATCATTATATGAAATATATATATATATATATATATATATATATATATATATATATATATATATATATATATACATACATATACACATCAAAATGTCATGTCTGTTATGTGTCTATCAATTCATAACCTTATATATATATATATATATATATATATATATATATATATATATATATATATATATATATATATAAAATTCATAGTAATGTAACTGTAGTAAAATGCATCAAAACTATATTTAACACAGTGCAAACTTTATCTGATTGAGAACTCAATATGTTGGCTAGAGCATATAGATTATGTATTTATTATATCAAAGTTGACATTCTGCTCTGAGTTTTGTTCTTATCTAGGCTGTTCACCAGGATTGATACAAGAGAAAAGTTTGAAGTTTTTATGGCATTCAGCTAAAGTTAGGTGTGCCAGGGTGGATAGAATGTGAACTATGATAGGAAGTGGGATTTTTAAAAAATTTTTTATTTTTATAATTTACAGCTGTTTTTACTACTGTAAAGTAGTCAGGATTAAGCTGTTATTCTATACAATAGAATGCCTTTTTGAACTTTAAGTGGTCTGAGTAATGACCATAAATATTTCACTAGGTCAGCTTATAACTTACTAATACATATTTATATGGTATTGTATCTAAATTTATGGTGTTGTTTTTCTTAGTAAAATTTTTTTCTCTAATTAGTTATGTTTGGACTTTAAAGGACCATTTACATGTGTGTGTGTTTGTATGTATGTGTGTGTATACACACACACTCATTCTTTTTTTTTATTGTTTTCTGTCTCTCCTGGAATTTCCTCTAGTATTCAATGAAGGACTGATAATGTCCAAATCATAACTTTTACTCTATAATTTTATTCCTTCCTTGCATGTCAGCACAATTATGTTAATGAGAATGTTCCTTTTATGCATGTGCACATGCCAATTCTAGCATAATTCTGCATAAGGGTTTTAAATCTTTTTGGGTCTTTATTTTTTTGTATATTTTTGCCTATATTTGTATTTCTACTGTTACATCTTCCAAACTTTCCCCCTCTGTCTATTAATGATGACAATACTGAAGTAAGGTCAAACTAGAGCAACCACCAATCCACTGAATTTAATGCCAATCTTTTGAATGCTAACCAGCCTGAAACTACCTCTGGTTCTGTGATAGAAACCCTCTGTTTTGGAATTATCTAAATTAAAATCTTCCATTAACATTTCATGCTAAATTATGTTCTAAGTAACAGCTTAATATTTACAAAGTTATTTTAATAAATTCTTCATTATTTTCAAAACCAATTTAGACAAAGCCTGTCTATTTCAATAGAAATATGGTAACCAAAGGATTCACAATACCAATATCTTTATTTAGACTCCAGATAACCCTTTAGACTCCTAACCTAGCTAATTAGAGTGAAAGTCTCAAAACCATTTAAACTTGCCTTAGTAAACTATAAACTGACCTTTGTACTCCTTGCCTAGGTCATTACTCCAACTACACCTAGTTCAGTGACAAAAAGGCATTCAGTTACATTAGTCCTAGGTACTTGGCAAACATCCCTAACTTTTGTGGAGTGGAGGTGGGAGTGTAAGTGGAGATGGGGACCACTCTGGCACATTCAACTTAAACTGAATGCTGTGTAAACTCCAGATTTTTCTCTCATATCCACAATACTGAAGAGCTAACTCTGGAGTAGACTAACATTAACTTTGATTTATATATGTGTGTGTATGTGCAGGCATGGCTGTGTGGTAAGAAGTTTGCGTCCCAGCTGCATGGGTTCAGATTCAAGTCTTACTGTGTGACACCTTGGGCAGTATCTTTGGATCTAGTCTTTTTCATTTGCAAAATGAGCCCTCTTTAATTTTGCTCAGACTGCTTTCAATTTTGGTGTATCAGTGCAACTCCGAATTTTGATTACAATCAACCAATTACTTTATCTCATAAATTAAAGAATGTGATGTTATTTGGAATTAAAGTTGGGAAATTTGGGTAATTTTAGCCAATCAACAGACAGCGTGGCATTAGCAGCTTGTTACCATGACAACTGCTTGCTGTGTTATGGTTCTATGTTGATTTTTCACACTTGTTTCTTCACACCACGAGATACTTTTCACCCATGTGTTTTGTTTTAATTTTTCTGTGTGTTAGTATTTTTACATATTTTTCATTTCAAATATTTTTGGGACTCATTTTTTTTTACTTCCTTTTAAATAATGCATATTTAGCAAATGAAAAAAACTAAATCTGTATCTTCTATAGCCATGGGCTGACCAAATCCTTGTAAATGGATTTGGTAGATGAAAACTAAAAGAAGCCAGTCATGTATATATATATATATATATATATATATATATATATATATATATATATATATATATATAATAATAATATTAGGGATAAAATCCAAAATTACAGGTAAAAACTCAATTAAAATCAATTTATTAAAAATTAAAATTAAATTAAGTTTCACAGTATAAAATATATATAGATATATAGTTTTAGGGAAAAGAACCAAGGTTCATGAACTCATCAATGAAAATCCACTGTCACATATAGAAAAATTAATAATTAAAAGCACAAGTGGATTTTCATCGATGAGTTCATGAACCTTGGTTCTTTTCCCTAAAACTATATATATATAAAGTGAAGTATATTTGCCATTTAAATGTGGCTGACCCCTAAGGGTGGATGTTACTGTTGCTTTTAGCCCCAGGAGAACATCTCCTCCAGCTGGCTTATCGACACATATCTGTGTCCTGTCTATTTTTGCCAAGGGAAGTTATCCTTCCCATCTTGATCTGCGATACGTACGGACCCGAGTTTCAGGGTTATTTCCCTTCTTCAGCGTACGATAATCGCCGACCTTCGATGAGAATGACAATCCCTTGGCAATATATAAGTCTTTTTCCAGTGAAGTTATTCACTGATATCGAAAAAGTGAAAACAAGCAATGTTAAATCTCTGAACGAGGTGTTAACAGTAACTGCACGATAAAGTGAAGTATATTTGCCATTTAAATGTGGCTGACCCCTAAGGGTGGATGTTACTGTTGCTTTTAGCCCCAGGAGAACATCTCCTCCAGCTGGCTTATCGACACATATATATACATATATATATATATATATATAGTAAAGATAACAACAATCTTTGAATGGAATTTATGAATATTTTAATGCATCACTGCACGTGTTTTCAAAAATTAAATGTCTCTTAAGATCACAGTCTGATTCTTTAATACCTATAAAAGGCTAACTTTTGATGCTTGATGACAATACAAAACGTGACAGGGAGCTAAAAATTACAAAAAGGAGATGAAAGTTCACATTAGTACATTATTTCTTTTTTCCAGTCTTTCCTTTTTTTCAAATTACAAGTTCTAATACTTTGGTATCTCTATTCTTTTCAACACATCATATTCTACTATAGAAGGTAGAGTCTCAAACAACAATAACCCTTCTGCCATATTCATATGTTCAAACAATCCAATCATAAATCTCTCATATTTTTCATCAGGTATCATAATACCTTTATCATCCACATCAAATCCCTCTCTTGGCAGCTTCACTCTCACCAGTCCCTTCCATTTTGCAATTTTTCTCTCCGCATCCACACTCTTCCCATACACTACCAAATAACCCTTATATTTGCACTCTTCTTCTATTGTTTTTTCCTCTCTCTCTCTCTTGCATATTTTTGGCTTCAAGTCGTTTCTTACCTTTCTGTGACTTCTTGGGTTCTGCTAAATGCTCCCTTACCTTTGTTCTCTTCCTTCTTTTGTGGGTGACAAACCTGTCACTCCCCTCCTCTGCCTCTTTCACCTCACTCTTTTCCTTTTCTTTAATGTCCCTGGTACATTCCTCCTTGCTTTTGTCATTTCTTATTTGTACTCTCTCCTCTGTCTCCCTCTCCTGCTCCTTCTCCTCCACCTTCTCGCTATGCATATAGTTAAAACAAGGGGCACTGAGTCTTCATTTGGCCCCTCACTCCGCATATGTAACAGTTTGGTCTCCATCCTTCCACAACTACATTCAATGTTTTTTCTTCCTCTATCTCAATCTGGTAGGGGATCCTTTTGATGTCCTGAAATGTTGCAAACAGCCACATCTCGACCCCAAATCCCCACCAGTTCAGCTTTTGGGTCTCTCCAACTGGTCCCAGTTCTGGGTTGTTCTTGGTTGCAGCTAGAATAGCCGCCACCAACCACTCAGTTTTAATCTCAGGTGGCACTCTTGCTATCCTAATTCTGACACTGCGTCTTCCCCTGTATGTGGGTAATAACGCCACCTTATCTGTCCTCAGATCACAGTCTGTATTCATGGAATGATTACAGTATAGTCTGTAGTATCAATGGGCATCGGGTAGATCATCTTCATGGATTCATTTCTTCAGGCAATATAACATTAATGGATGTTTACCAGAGGGATATTTAACCCTTCTGACCAGTGTGAAGGTTGGTTGAGTTAAGTTGGTATTTCTGTGTGTATTTAGTGGGGAAGAGGGGAAGGTGATGGAAAGAGAGGAAGGAATGATAGTTATATGGGGAAGTGGGTAGGTGTGGTGATGTTGGACTTATTTTGCTATTCAATCTGCAGGTGTCAAGGATGGATAGTACATTCCTTTGTTCATCTCATTTAAGGCATGACTATCTACAATGAATTCTGAAGTAAACAGGTACAGCCACTACAGCCATAAGGTGACCTTTTAATTGTTTCTGGTGGTATAGTGTATAGCATCCTAAATATTGTTGATTTGTTTATGTTTCTTCCTGTTTCAAAATGTTTTTTTCAAATTCCAGAAACAATGTTTTGTTTTTATGTTTACATGATAATGATCACATCCAAGTGTCTGACATGTTTTCTTTGGATCAGTGCTAACTATTCCTGAATATCTGCCACAAGCAAGGACTTTATTCATTGTCAACCTGATTTTGATTCTGCTACATCCCTTGTGTATCTCTAAAGGTCTCATTGAGTACATTTTATGGAATTTTGATCTGTATTATTGAGCATAGCCATTTCCCTGATGACAGATCTAAAATATTTGCTGGTCAAAAAGCATAATTTGCTCATTGCCTTTGTAAACATTTAGACAAGATATCTGATTGAAGAACTTTTAGTGTCACAGATCTGTTAGTGAACACATGCGACTAACTATTGATTTTGACTGATGTTATGATATAGCCTTAAAGAATAGAGAGAAAATATTTGTAATCTTCCTTTCTCACCTACCTCACTTCCAGTATTATCAGCTGCTGTAAGAATGTAATTTGATGGATAAGCTTTCAGCTTAACCCTCCATTCACACCATCAACAACACTTTATTCAAATAATCAGGCCTGCTGCTATTTTTTGGTTATTTGTTTATGGGTTCCCAGCTGTATTTGTCATTTATTAATGTCTGTGTTGCAGGTGTTATGTATGTATATAGTGAGTCTACCAGCCAGCAGTATAGGACTCAAAGTAAAGATTGAAGTTTTTTTGTTTCAAAAGAAGACTTCCTTCCCTCCTGTGAGTTAGCAGTGGCCAGGTAAACTGCTGAATGTTGACAGGATTTGGACCTTAGAAATTATTCTTATTGTTTTTGCCATCATCATTGTTACTGTCACCATTATCACCATCACTATTACCTCCTTCTCCTCCCCTTCTGTTATTAGTGTCATTTTTGTGGTCATAGATCATTGTGGGTTTTAGACCTCATTTAAATTTGTCCATAGTAGCATAAGATGCAAGGATCTGCTGAATACTTCATCTAATTGTTAAAGCCATCAATTTTTCTGATCAACTGTACTTTGAATTACTATGCATCATTTTCACTCCAGCTTTTTTTATTTTTCACCCTCTGGCCTTTCTTTATCTGTTAGTGACCAAACCCATGTAATATGTTTATCTTGTTTTGTTCTTTTTTTCATATTATCATTAAATATTCTCCTTGAGTGAGGGTTATACCAGAAAAATGAATGACAGAATTCATTAAACAGTTGTGAGTCACTGGAATTTGCCATTCTCTTGGGGGTGGGGGTGGGGGAATATTAATAATCCTTTCTACTATAAGCACAAGGCCTGGATTTTGTGGGGAGGGGGACACAGTCAATCACATCGACCCCAGTACTCAGCTGGTACTTTATTTATCGACCCTTATTTACATTGCAGCAGAAAAGAAAAAGAAAAAGGAACACTTGTATTGAGTGAGGTTTCATTGATCTAACTATTCCAGTTATACCTGTGTTGTTTATAGAATAAATAAATGAATCAGATCACTAAGTCATTGTACTCATGTTTGCTTGTGCTCTCTTTCTCTTTATCTCATTTACTGCCATACAGACACATGTATGTTTGAACATGCTGTGTATGTATGTATGTGTGTGTGTGTGTGTGTGTGTGTGTGTGTTCTAGAGAATTGCTGATTGCTTGAGATTTACTGTCCCCCACCAACTTCTCATTTAGAATCAGTTGCAACTGCCATTAAATGCTTGTTTACTTTCTCTCGAAACCAAACCTATCTGTATGGCATTTAGCACATTCCTTTGTCTTTGTGTGTGTGTGTGTGTGTGTGTGTCTATTTTAAATGTTTATTATGCTTTAGTGTAATAAATGAGGAGGAAGGGTTGTGCCCTTTATCATTGCAGTACCTCTCAAACTGTTATATTTAATATGGTTGTATTTAGTATAAACTTTTACAGGTTATTAATGTTTAGCATAACCTAGGCAGGCAGAGATGTTCCAGAGGAGTGCAGCACTAAGGGAGTAGATTTTAGCAAAGGGCTTTATGCTACACAGTTGGGCAGTGGGACATAGTGCAATAATGATAGAGGACAATGCAAATACATTCGGTTCATACAGTTTTGGCAGAAGATGTTAAGAAAACAAACAACATAACTTTGAACCAGTGATTGTAGCATATTGAAGACTGACTTGGTATTCACTAATTAACTATTTGAGATTTCATTGAATGCCTTGCATGAATTAAGGTGTAGCAATTGATGTATAGTGTGTTGTTTCTGTCCTTGAGGAGGAAACCTAGTCTTTAGGATGTAGTTTTGGCAATGCTGTATATGTGAGGTTTCTATGAAAACGAGTTCAAAGCTAGTACAAATTTTGTTGTTGTTTATGGTCCATCTGTGTGTGACGTGAGATGAGTGGAGTGATTAAGTGTGAGAAGACTTTTCTGTGATATATATGAGGCTGAGTAAAAAGTAAGCAAGGTTTTGAAACATGAAATTCACCTCAATATATTTCAACAATACAGAAATTTTATTCATCGAAATAAGTGCCATTACAATCAACACACTTTTGCCAACTAGTTACAAGTTTGTTTATTCCGGTAACATAGAAAGCTGGAGTTCTGGAGCTGATAAACTCTTTGAATGCACTTTCAGCATCGGTTTGATTTTTTAACTCCTTCTCTCAAGAGAAACCATCAAGGTGCTTGAAAAAGTGGTAGTCGGTAGAAGAAAGGTCTGGGGAAGAACTTTGTAGCCAAGTTCCCTCAACTTCTGGAGCATCAATAGTGAAACGTGTAGTCAAGCATTCTCATGAAGAATGATTGGCCCTCTTCTGTTGGCCAGTCTGGGATGGAGGAGTAGCAGTTTTTCGTTCATTTTGGCAATTTCATGGCAATATGTTTCTGCAGAAATGATTTTTCTGGGTTTTAAGAAGTTTTAGTGGATGTGTTCTGTAGTACACCATCAAACAGTCACCACAACCTTGTTTTTGAAGAGCTCAGGTTTAAGGAAGGTTTTCAATGCTTCATTTTGGTCCAACCACTGTGAAGAACGTTTTTTATCATTGTACAGAATCCACTTTTCATCGCAAGTTACAATACTGTCGAGAAATGAATCAGTCTGGTTATGGAGAAGTGACAAGCAAATTTCATATCTGCGTATTTTCTGATTTTCATTCAAATAGTGTGGTACCCATTTGTAGAGCTTGTTTGATTTTCCAATTGCATGCAAATGTTTGCAGGCAGTTTTCTGGCTAACTTAAAGTTCTTTTGCCAGTTCTCGACTGGTTTTTCATGGATCTTTCTCAACGACAGTCTTTAATTGACCATCATCGATGACAGATGGGCATCCTCTACACTCACAATCTTCAAGGCTCAGGTCTCCACTGCAAAATCATTTAAACCATTTTCAAGGTGACCACTCACTGGTCATTTCCTCACCAAACATTTTGTTGATATTGCAAGCAGTTTCAGCTGCTTTAATTTTTTATCAATGTTAATTTATTGATGCATTTGAGCGAGTCTAGGTCTATATTATCAGACAGTTGCCAAAAAATTCAAAACTTTGCAAAAATCCAGTACAAATTCTTCATGGTTCAAAACGTTGCTTACTTTTTACTGAACCTGATATATGAAGTGATTGTTTTACTAGTATGTTTCTGCCACTGAAGGATATCCCCTCTCTTAAAAAAAAATATTATCCTTCAGTGTCTCCACTGAAGGATACTTTGAAGGTCTCCATTCATGGAGGTAATGTATGCATGATGTGAAGTATGTAGGTCATACGTAGATGTCAGTGTTTGGTATTTTGAAGAGGATGTAAGGATGTTATAATCTACATTGGAATGTGTGTTGTTAGTAGTAACAGCAAGAATGTTGTTAATGTAGAAGGAACATTATGAACAGAGAAGAAAGAGTAATGAAGTATTACTGAATCCAGAATTGATAACATATGGGGTTAGAGGATGCATTGACAGTTGATCATTTTGTATATTTCCAATCTAAGACATGAATTTATTTTAATCTGGGGTAGGACCACCTTTGGCAGTAATTACAAAAAGTGAAAGGTAGATTGTCTGATACCTGTGCACTTACAGCTATACTACATGGCAGTTAAACATGGGTTTTGACTAGAGGACTTGTGAAGGCTTCATAGAAATGAAGTTAACATGCTCTGCTGGATGGGTAATATCAGTGTGCACACATGACAGAGTGTAAATAATTAAAGAGGATAACTGGGTATACAAGACTTCAAATGTTGTGTGCAAGAGAGAAGACTTCCCGATTTGGTCATGTGATGCATATAGACGAGGACAGCTGTATAAAGAAGTGCTGTGCTTTAATTATGGAGGGTATCTGTGGAAGGGATAGACCCAGGAAGATGTGGGATGAAGTGATGAGAAAGGATCTTCGGATTCTGGGCTTCACAGAGGAAATGACAAGGGACTGGAAGATGTGGCAATTTGCTGTACTTGATAAGATGTGCCAAGCTCAATAAAATCGCTGTCTTCCACTCATACAGGCTTGCCCTTTCAGGTGTTGGTGCTACATAAAAAGCACCTGTGCCAGTGCTGCGTAAAGGCACCTATGCCAAGGCTGCATGAACACACCTGTTCTGGTGGCATGTAAAAAGCACCAAGCACAATCTGTTAAGTGGTTGGCATTAGGAATCCAGCCATAGAAACTATGCCACAACAGATATTTGGAGTCTGGTCAGCTCCATGTCATACTGTCCAACCCATGGAAAATGGACATTAAATGATGATGATGATGATACTAAGTGCTTAAAAGCCCCCCCCCCCAAAAAAAAAATTTTGAAAAGTATACCTTTTGTATTTTTATCTAAATTATTATTGCAGTCAGTAAGACTGTCCATGTAGGCTTCTTTTGTTTAATGAAGCATGTACTGACCAAACTTTTTGCCACATGTTATTGTAGTTTGAAAGTACAAGGGATGTAGTCAAATGAAATGGTAGGAATGTGTTGATGTTGTCAGCAGAGGAAGGTCAGTGCCCATGACTTTTCTCAAGGCCTCAGGATCTGAAGGGAAGAAAGGAGGCTATTATTTTCAGACCAGAGAGCTGTTCCAAATGCTTGCAACAGAGTGGACTCCGCCAGTGAGACTGAAGGCTTGGATGGTAGTAGTGTCGAACCATGCAACAGATTAAGTTTAACTGCTATTTATTTTTGTAGATGGCTAAAGAAATGAAGTGAAAAATATGAACCCTGCAGCAAGACACTGCATTGGATGTTGTGTTTTATAAACACTGGCATTATCATTTCTCACACACTCACAGTATTTTGTTGTCATAGTCATTGCTGATATCTAATAATTAGTAGATTATTATTAGAAAGAAAAATTTACACAGATATCTGATTCCTTTTGCAATTTTTAAAAACACTTCTGAGAATTTACTGCTGATTTGTAGTGAAGTTCGGAAATTTAAATATAGATTTTGAAGAAATCAGCAGTTACTATCTAAAAACATTGGAAAATCTTGAAGGCAAAGATATGTTAAAAAACAGTCTGACATTAAATTTGTGTACTGATGTCTGATGAGGCTATTGTTTAAAATTACAATTAATAATGATAATGATAATAATAGTAATGATGATGATGATGATGATGATGATGGTGATGGTGGTGGTGGTGGTGGTGATGATGGTGGTGGTGGTGGTGGTGGTGATGATGATGATGATGATGATGATGATGATGATGATGATGATTGCCCTGATGCAGTACCAGACAGTGGCTCTTGTGGTTTCTGATCTTAACTGACTGAAAATATTATCATGTGCATTGTTTTGTCTTGGCAAATATTCTGCTCAATACCACAGATTTACTTGTCAGTTGTTTGATCTTAACCAGCTGAGCATGTCCCTTAGTGGTTGATGATATGTGCATCCATGATCACGAGCAGAAGTAGAGGGGAAGCATCATAGCCATTTGTTTAGAGGAGTTCTTTGGAGTTTGGATAATTCGTCTCTGGAAACATGGGTGTTTCATTCAACCTCTTTAAACAACCCTTATTCAGGGACCTTTCTAAAATTCTAACTGAGCCCCACCTGCAAGGTCATGTGCTGTTTATCTTGATATGAGAATACCATGTCATGCACACATGGTTGTGATGCATGTGCCTGGTGTACCCTTATCAGACAAGTTATACTGGGCTTTGTATATTTTACCCCAGTGTCACTTTGATGGCATGTACTGCTCTCTCACTCAATAATAATAATAATAATAATAATAATAATAATAATAATGATAATTTGTTACCTAGACACAAGGCCAAAACTTATGGCATAAGAATTTAGTAGATTAGATTAGATTAACCCTTTTCCTTGACTGCTATTTATTTTTATTGATCCTGGTAGGGTGAAAGCAAAGCTGACACTAGCAGGATTGTTGAAACTTATATAAGAATATAGAGAAAGTGGCGGCCTAAATGGTTTATCATTTAGTTTATCACTGATCTGATTCTTTCCATCTACTTTGAGAGAATAATTATATGAATAATGATAATGATAATAATAATAATTGTTTCTAATATAGGCACAAAGGGTTAGTTGATACCATCAAACTCCCGTATTTGACTGGTACTTTATTTCACTGATCCCTGCACACTGCAAAGGTTGCTGGGTAGCCATTATCTTTCAGTCATTTTGGAACTGCTTGGAGTTGGGAGTTCTAAACCTTGCTTTGACACACCCGTTGTTTATATGAGTGCTCTTGTTCTTTGTGCAGGTGGGTTTGGCACTGAGTGATTCATAAAGCACAATCAGATGCCAACAGATAGCTTTCTTGTGAAAATTGGTGCTAATTAAAAATCTGTCATCTGAAATTTTGAATTGAAAATTCAGCAGAAAATGAGGAGAGAGAGCGCTTGTGTCATTAGGATGTTCTAAGGCTATATGGCCATCTATGTTATCAAATGTTACCATATGTGCTGTCTGCCTCGCAGAGTTAAGAGATGCATTTCACAATGGTGTAACAGGTTTCTGTAACTCCATTAGGTTTGGTAGATCCTCAAGTCTCATGTTATCTGTCTCAGACTATATAGTTGATTGATCTTAGCCCTTTGTTAAGCTACTGAAGTCTTCAAAATTTAACATTCAAAATGGCCTGATGGCAGTGGTCAACAAGGCCTACTCAGCTTAGAGGTGGGTGGAATGTTCACTCCACAAAATATTTTGAGCCTTCATGAAAAGCTTGATATATGTACCATCAATGTTATCTTGAAGTTCCTTCTTCATTGTTTAGGTTTTAGCTCAGTACTGAAGAAGGCAAGTTTTGTTGATTTTGAAATACTCAATTGTCAAACATTTTGAAACTTGTTACAGACATTTCAGGCTAGTCTTTCTTATTATCAGCAATGTAGGACCCAAGGTACTTAAAAGTCATTGACCTCCTTAAATTATGTGCCATTGTTGGAACAAAATTGGCAAGGGTCTTTCATCTTTATTGATGTTCATGTACTTAGTCTTCTCTCTGTTAGACTAACATTGGGCTGCAGCATTCCCAAGGGATGTTAACAAGTCTTGCATATTACGCAGACCATCAGCATAGTCAAGGTCAGAGTGATACAGACTCTGCTAATGTCTTGATTGTTTCTGTTTGATGGTGAGGCCTTAAATGATTTATAATTAAAATTTAAAATAACATCTATTTTATTTGAAAAATACTGCCTGCAGTATTTTTTTTATTAAAAATAGAAATGACAATTTAGGGCTAAGCATGCTTGGTACACAGTCTACTTACAGACTGCTATAACTTTTGTCAGTAAACCTAATAAAATCAGTGATATTTATATAGTCAATATTTATAATGATATTAAGGCGGAGAGCTGGCAGAATCGTTGCCTGTCTTTATGTTCTGAGTTCAAATTCCACCAAAGCCAACTTTTTACTTTATATAAAATATTCTTTACATTCTGCTGTTGTTTTATTGCAATTTATTTACAAATATTATAGATTTTACTGATAAAATATTTTTCAGGGAATGAATTATGATTTATAACATTGCTACTTTGAGAAATTATTGTTCTCTATGAATTTTCACTTTACAAGCTGCCAAATTTAGATTGGAGCCTGGTGTTGCCATCCGGTTTCACCAGTCCTCAGTCAAGTCGTCCAACCCATGCTAGCATGGAAAGCGGACGTTAAACGATGATGATGATGATGATGAAGCAGTCTCCAGGTACAAATTAGCTCGTATATCCTTTTCTACTCTAGGCCCAAGGCCTGAAATTTTTTGTGGGGAGGGGACCAGTTGATTCAATCGATCCAGTACACAACTGGTACTTAGTTTATCGATCCTGAAAGGATGAAAGGCAAAGTCAACCTCGGTGGAATTTGAACTCAGAACGTAAAGACAGATGAAATACCGCTAAGCATTTCGCTCGGTGTGCTAACGTTTCTGCCAGCTCGCCGCCTTAACTCATATACTGAAGTATTACTGTATATATATATAGTCAACATGAAGATCTCAGTACCAAAATAACATTATCGTATTTCTGACTAATCAAATTTTTATTATTTATCTCATTATTCTTTGTCATTTTTATTATTTTGTGTCCATATCAAATGGGCAAGAGTTCTAATGAAAAAATTTGTACTAAGGCTCTCATTTCTTCTGATAACATATATATTGAATAAAACTGGACACAAGCATAGTAAAAACCTGCATGAAAACATATATAGAAGTGAGAAGCAAAGTAGCTAAGTGGCTGGAATCAATGGCAGGTATCTTGTGTTAATGAGGGAAAAGACCTGAATTCCATTTGATGCATAAGTTACCTTGGTACAAGATCAATCAGGGATACTACAATAGTCTTGTATCCTTAAACTAGCATCAGTTTAATTTCATTTGTGTCTTTGAGAGACTTGCTTAATTGCCCTCTCTGGTGGGTGGAGGGTCTGCTTTTTTTGTTTTATGTTGCACAGACATGCCAATTGCATGCATTGTTCTAACTCTCTATCAACAGTATTTGCAGTCAGGATTCATGGCTAGTTTTTAGTTTTCTTACTTTTGCTTGAAATTGTTTCTTGATATTGCATATTTTTGTTTCTTTTGCCAAATATTGTAAAATTTATGATATAAGATTATGTTCTAGGGATGACTTTGTTATCATGAATAAGGGGCAAAAATGTGATTCCAGTATCTCTCAAGTATAATAGTATCTCAACTTGTTGCATGTGAAGGACCATGCACTTTTCTAAAAAGCAATTCTGCTTTCCTTCAGTTATGCTTTGGAGTGTCTTTGAGAATGATGTCCTTCAGATAGAGTACATCTTGTTTTAATGGTTGAAGTTATTCACTGTGTTCTTTATTTTTGACGTAACCTTTTAACTGTGAGATTAAATTTCCTCGTTATTCCAGTAATGATGTTAAATATCTATCAAAAATAGAATTGGTATTTTCTGCAAGTCGATTTGCTTCAATAAACTCAACATGTCTCAACAAAAAAATAGTTTCAAACATGATATTCCTCGACATAAGACATTGGTATTTAAAACTGCTTTCCACATTAAGTGTAATGAAATTTTGAGTGGATATATCTGATTTCCACTTCAGATGGGTTAAGGTTATCTGTAATATGTCATACAAAGATTTACATCTTTTGGTTGGTAGTATGTTATAACTGAAACCAAATTGAGTTGTACAACTTGGATGAATGTATCGGATACAGAGCTAGAGTGTGACAACAGCAGATATATATATATATATATATATATATATATATATATATATATATATATATATATATATATATATATATATATATATATGTATGTATGTATATATATATATATATATATATATATATATATGTATGTATGTATATATATATATATATATATATATATATATATGTATGTATGTATATATATATATTATATATATATGTATATAT